>NC_071087.1:79965997-80265997 GCF_027358695.1 Spea bombifrons | reverse complement strand
TACCCTCGCCTGCAGAGGCACTATTACCCTTCCATGGGCGTTTGCGCGGAAAGGAGTCTTCTGATTGATCAGATTCATATTTGTGTTAGGGGCAACCGAATAGGATTAGTGGAACGGAGAACCAAAGACCTATTCGATCTGAGGTGTGCCATGACCGACGTACCAGGTAGGCCTATAGAGGGCAAAAGAAGAAGACACAAAGTTAGAAACACCATAACTTTATTGATAAATAAAACATAACCATATGAATACCATAAAAGAATAACAAGCTTATAGAACTAGTGAGGCGAAGGCATTATGCATCTCTGACGTTGGATGAGGGATATACAGCGAGAAACAGGAGGAGTTCCACCTGCCTAGCTTTTTAATTACATGGGCTGGCACCTTATTCTTAGATGCTGCTGAGGCAGCCCCGATTCGAAAAGAGTGACCCGAATATGCCAGCGGGTTAAGGCCAACCCTTGCAAGTAGTAACCTCACATATCTGACAAATGTGACAGATGACAACGGCTCCCTGGGAAAGGGCAAAAGAGGACGGTTACCCGGTTTCCCAGTCAAACACATCAACAAGGCTCCCAGGACTGCAACTGGGCACCAAGCAGAATTAGTAGGAAAGAACGTGATTTGAGTACACTGGCCGGACTGATTGGTTTTCGTATTCCTGAGGGATAGAATGAAATAATCAGCGACGGGACATAAATCCGAGACCTTCAGAAATGACGTCGAATAAGGTGCCGTGGCCAGTTCCCCAGGGCGCATAAAACCATAAAAAGCTAGAAACATGGCGGCTTTGAGCACAATACAAGTGGCTGGAGAAAATGGGTGAGTATCTAGGCAGTTTATCAAGGCTCTGAAAACTTCCCCATCAATTGGCAAACGACTGGGGGTTTTAACTGGCTTGGTTTTTTGCAGACCTCTCAGTAAGGTCTTGACTGGGTGCGTAGCGATCAGTGAGGGTTTGTTAGGAAAAATTAAAGATATGTGATGCTCCACTTTCGTTAAATAAAGCTTAATTGACAGTATGCTGCGAAGGCCAGGAGGGTGGCAACTGAATACGTGTTCGTGGGGGCAGAAGCAGCCACGAATCTGCCAAAGAGGGACCAAGCTCTATCGTATGCCTTCCTGGTATTTTTGGACAATGCTCTTGTGATAATATGGCGAGCTGTGTTTAGATGCATCTCTATACTAGAATGAGCTCGTCAAAAACCGGCGCAGTTGTAGGTGCTGCTGCCGCTGAGGGTTGGACCTTGAAAAACCTGAAAATTGAAACGAGATAACGCGTCAGCCGATATATTCTGTTCTCCCGGTACAAGTGAACATCTAATAAAAAATTTATGATATAATGACAACCACGTAAGTTTACGCATCAACCCCATAATGTGAATTGAGGACGACCTTCCCCTATTTACGATCTCCACTGTGGCCATGTTATCTGTAAAAAAGGTGACTATCACCTGTCCACATGCTGCCCCATACTGTCACTGCAACCACAATGGGATAAATTTCGAACAGGGCCGAAGTATTGCGAAAGCGGGGAATTTCAAGCATCTGCGATGGCCACCTTTCTACTAACCACTGATCCTGGAAAATAGCCGAAAACCCAAGGGAAGGTGTGGCATCCGTAAAAATCCTTGGGGAAGAAAGACTGGGTTGGGAAATAAACATGGAACGTCCGTTCCATGTCTTAATGAACCTGGCCCACATACGCAAGTCGGACCTAGCGGACTGGTCTATGACCACTGCCTCCTCAGACGCATGGGACGCCGACAGCAAAGGCAGGAGATGGGAGATGAAAGACCTGCCTTGGGGAATTATCCGCATTGCAGAATTAAGATGGCCTAAAAAGGATTGCAATTGCAGTTTGGAACAAGTTTCAGATCTCATGAAACTCTGGATTATATCCTGAATTGTCTGAAGTTTCACGCTAGGCAGGCTGGCCTCCATCCTATTAGAATCTAGCACTATCCCCATGAATTCTAAAGTGGTAACTGGACCTGCCGATTTATGTTGGGCTACCGGTATATGAAGCTCATTGAATAATTCTAATAACTTCCGTAGACTGCACGGGGATGCGTTGGGGGCCTCCACCAATAAGAAATCATCCAAGTAGTGGATCACTTCCGGGCAACGGGAAGCATTCAGCAGGAGCCAAGTCAACGTCTCAGCTAAGGTGTCAAAAAGCTTAGGGCTACTTCTAGAACCAAAAACTAATCTGGTAGCAAAATAGTAAACCCCCCTCCATTACAAGGTCTGGGGATGGGCCCTATGACATTTGATGCAAATGTGGAGAAGCTTGCACTGACTAAAATGGCAACCGTTAGCGTAGAAATTGTTGCAGATCTGTGATCTGCCTAGAAATGAGATCGGTCTACCCAATTTACCATGAGATTTGGAAAGTAATTGACCTGGACGGTAGGGGGCGGACAAGGCGGCCGACCTAGTGGAAGAGGGGTTGTCGGTAGCCGGACAAAAGTTAGCTGCATGGGCCGTGGACTGGCAATACTGACACGCCGGGGTTTTGAGACCCGCGAAATGCCTGCAAAACAATTCAGTGTCTACTCTACTCCAGTCCGTCGCATAGTTAAAGTGGGCGAGTGCTGCAGCTGCTTTAGCGGAAAACGACCTGTGGCAATCATAAAAAGCACTGCTCCCATATTTATAGCCCAATTTCACCACTTTATATAAATACTGATCAAGTTCTTCCCTTCTGGACGGAAAGGCTGAACACAAGACATCCCTATAAATGCTTAAGGCCAGGACAAATTCTGGAATAGACAACTTTTTAGCCAGCCTGGGGTCTTTAGCTTTAAGCACCACGGAAACTTTGCCACAGGAAAAGGCTTTATTTTCCGCCAGGTCAGGGGAGCTTAGGAGAAGGGAGACCAGGTTAACATCTTTCCCTTCCAGGATATCCTTCCTAAGATTACCCTGGATAAAGTGTGCAGGGGAAATTGAAGGAGAAACGCCAGGTGACATACCTGACCCTGAGGGCCCCGCAGCCGGTGCGGGATAGTAGCAGCCGGCTGGGTCTCTAAATTGGTTAGTCTCTCATGGATTGACGAGACCGATGCCACCAGTGAGGTAAGCATATCTCACCTAGACCTAGTAGCAGGAGACTGGGGAGTTGCAAATAGTAAGTTCTGCTTTCCTAGCGGAGGCTGAAAATGGAATGCCTCTCCTAGTTAATTCGGCCGCTAATTTTGGAATTGTCCATGCCCGGAGCGAAGGGGGGGTGGCGACGTCTGCCCCTGACGCAGGTGAGCAAGGCATGGAGAGCCTGTCCTCTTGATCGGATTGGAGCGACATTCTAGGAATATAAGGAAAGGAGCCTCATTAGAACCCCTATACCCAAGAACCTAACTAGCCACTAGCTAATCGAGCTCTGCGATAGAGCGGGATGAAACGTAGGGGCGGCCTAGTTTACTATCTGTAAGGCACGGATTACTAGCTCGAGGGACGTAACCTCTAAGCGAGGAGGGGAAATTGCCTCGGGGTGGGGAGGTGGGCAACTAGCTAATGTACAAGAGGCAAGCTACCTAGGTGGTTACGTAACGAACTCTCTAACGCCTCCTAACTACCTTGATGAAACATAATTCCCAGGATAGAGCCCTCAACCAGTTACCTTATCCTATGAATCTAGCCGGGGAGTCAGAGCTTCGACAACTGAAAAAACTGGCCTGAGAATAGACTGAAGAAACAGTCCCCTTGGTAAATGCTTGGGGGATGCCTAGGCCACCGAACCTATCGCAGAACGAACTTGAACACCTAAAGCAGGTAAAATACATGTACACGACCACATGACTGGGGTAACACTGTCCAAATATAACATGTTACCCGCGTACAACCTTACGTTACCCTGGCCCGAAAACCCTTCCAGAAACAAAACCTGCTGTATACAGAAACAAACATAGTGAGAACACACCCAACAACTCACTAACAAGCTGCGACATTGCGAGTAAGAGAAACCCCGCAGGATCGTACGAAGTAGCCCACTCGCCTGCCTAAGCCCAGAAAAGCAGCCAGCAGGTGAACGAAGGAAGTGGTAGGCATAGGCACCTAACCCCAACTTCACCTACTCCGCCGGTATGTAGCATAGTATATGTATGTTCCTTCCGAGCAATTATACAATGATTAACAAAAACTCCCCCAAAACGAAATGTGATAGAAGCATATGACCTGAACCAAAGGAGTGCAACGGAGCTTTGAGGAGGAACAGCTGCCTGAACGCCTGGCAGAATCACCGCCGGGAGGAACCGCCGCCGGGACCGAACCGCCGTCGGGACCGAACCGACCGAAAAGAAACCGCCGCCGAGATGCTGCAGTGGAACAGCCGAAGTGCCGGGATCCACGTGAGTACTCCTTCCGGACAGCGTCCATAACGTCAGAGGTTTAACGGAAACAGGGTCTAATGGAGCAGAATCTGTGGGTTGATTTGGTAAGGCTTGTGACAGCTGTTTAGTCATCTTGGCCATAAAGACTTCCATAGAGGAAGCAAACTTGGATTCTAACCAAGATAATAAAAATTCTTTGGAAGGATTAGGATCCTCAGCCATGGTGTCAATCAAGATATCTATCTATATATATAGATCAGCCTGTAACATAAACTCAGCAGTTTTTTTTTTTTAATATAATCAAAATATCCATAAACAATCACAGTCGCACCGTGAGTAACTAAGATAAATATCGGAAGTAATCCGATGCGAAAAACTGAATCAAATATGGCCAGAATCCGGAGAAACAGATCAGTAAACTCTCCGAAACAACACCAGCAGTGTAAATGCCACTACGTGGGAAATTACCCGCACAGTAGCAGAGAACTAAAATGGCGGAGAAATCTTGCGAGAGAAGCCGCCCAGAGAAGGGAACAAACGTGAAAAAGAAGAAACCAAGATGGCCGACGCGGTCGTACATGCAGAGAGGAAAGGAAAACCGACATCTGCAGAAACCAGAGAGAAGCCGCCAAAATAAACAGCCGCGAGGACTGTCAAGGTAAGTAAACAGAGAAGACCGGTACAGAACCGATACCGTAGGAGATACCTGAAGAACACACTAAGGGAGGAAAAATCTGAAATCCACAAATGTGAAAACATCAGTAAAAATACAAAATGGAACAAAATAAAGTTCTGAGGTAAGAAAATCAAAATAATCCATAACGGACAAAAATACAAATGAAGATATATATACCCAAGAAATTAACAGTGCAGACAGGACAAAATTAACAATAAAGAATTAATACAAATCCGAGAAAAATAATAATAATCAATTAAAAATGAGAATCAATGACAAGGCAAAGGTCATCATAAAAGAGACCTATAATAGACAAATATAATGAAAAGAGCTGACCTGTACACTGAGGTGAGCAGCAAAGAAAGAGGAAGATAGAGGGATTCCTGTCTGCTATATTTTACATTTTCTGTTTTGTGATTCATTCACAATGGTTACTATTTTTGTGAAGTGTTAAGCAAATATGAGCCTCCTGTCTTGCCGTAAAATTTGCTGTTTGCATCAGTGGCTAGGGCTACTTGGGTTAATTACACCAGGGCTTGGGAGTGTTGGGTGCAATTTGCTGCTAATAATAAAGTTAACCCGTTATGTATGAGTTTAGAAGCAGCTATTTGTTTCATGCTTCAAGAAATGAGGAAGAAATTGTCAAAATCTTCGTTGCAAAAGTTGTGTAGTGATATTAATGTTTGTATTAAGCAAATGGGTGGTGAGCCGGTGCTTAACAGTTTTATTATAAATCAATTAATAAAAGGTTATGCGAGGGGTAAGAAAGTTAAAGATACTAGAAAACCAATCTCCTTTTTGCTGCTGAAACGGCTAATAAAATCCTTAATGGGTTTAACTTTTAATTATTTCGAGTTCATGTTATTCAAGGACGCATTCTTGTTAGCGTTTTTCCGGGCTCTAAGGTTAAGTGAGCTAGTGTCAAAATTGAAATTCAGACCATCAGGGTTGCAAATAGAGGATGTGGATTGAAGTAATGGTAAATTGTGGTTATGTATTAGAAATTCTAAGACTGACAAAGAAGATAAAGGTCTGTGGATTCAAATTAACCCTATAAATGAGTTGGAGTTTTGCCCTGTATTAAGTTTACATATGTTTTTGGATAACACACCAAAGGAACCAGGTCCTTTATTAATACATCCTTTGACTATGTATCAATTTAATGCAATGCTTAAAAAATGTTTGGGTTTGGAAATAGAGAGGATTTCTTCTCATTCTTTCCGAATAGGTGCAGCAACGATGGCAGCTGAGTTAGGCTTCTCCCCTGAAGTCATTAAAAGATTGGGCAGATGGAGATCCAATTGTTTTAAACGTTATGTTAGGCCAGAAATGTTATGTTATCTAACGTTGTCTCTTTTTTATAGAAAAGGCCATTTGCGTTTGGATCCTGGGTCACTCTTATATATCTTGGGCGTTCAAAAGAGCGTGTATCCAGCCTTATAGTCCAAACCTAGGAGCTAGCAAAGAAGATACTGAAATTTATTTGAAAGGCATTGGTGGTTTAAGAGTTGCAAATGTTTTAAAGGTGTTAAATGATTGTTACATGTTTTTTCCTCATCCAGATATTGTTCTACATGTTGGGGGAAGTGATATCGGTTCGATCAAATCGCTACAATTAATGTCTTGTTTAAAGAATGTTTTTATTCAAATCGAAAATGCCTTTCCTGATACATATGTTAATATCCCGCGCAGGCTTTGGTGCTTTGAGAAAGGTCTTAAACCTTTAGAGAGAGCAAAAAGAAAGGTTAATAGGGCGCTGGAAAGGTTTATGCCAAAAATAGGCGGTTTTAGTTTTCAGAATGTTCATTTAGAAGAGGGTTGTGAGGGCCTTTATTTTAGAGATGGTATTCATCTTTCAGACATCGGTAATGATATATTTAATAATAGTTTACAAAGTTTATTGGAGAGAGCCGTAGCTTGAGTGGAAGGGGCCGAAAACGTCAATGTTTGAGTTTTCGGTGTTAGGGTAAAGTCGCCTCTGTGTTGAGGTGAACGGAGGCTTGGTCTTACACAGTCTGGCTGAGAATGGGGGTGGGTTGTAGTTGGTGTGTTATATATAAGTATTAATTTGGTTGTTATTACATTAAATAGTTTGTTTTGTTAATGCCTCTTATACGACACTTAAAATAAAGCTACGGCCAATTTTAGCCAATTGACAAAACTGTGTCTGTGGTTCTTTATTTGTTATTGGTTAATATGTACATGCAATGGACATAAATTATGTGGGTCTATTATTTGATTAACTGTGTTCTGGGCACAATAATTATTAGTAATTGGTGACAACAAGGAGGGGTTGTGTGATTCAGCGCTAATGAAAATAATAAAGCAGCAATCAAAACCTAAACCAAAATCATTTTGTACAGGAAAAAATGTGTATATAAAAATGTGTGAATTGATGAGGTAAATGTGTAATTTTTTTAAAAAATGTGTGTATATAAATCAATTATTTCTAAAAGACTGTATTTAAGGAATTGATTAAATTCTATATAAATCTGTATGTAAGTGTTGTGTTCCTAGTGTGTATAAATGTATCTGTAAATTCTGTCTGCTGTATAATGAAATATTGTAAACTAAATATTTTATATATAGTGAATAATGAATTAAATAACTTGTATATAGATCTGTGTATATAAGTATCTGTAATTTTTATCCCCAGTATGTAGATGATTTATATACTGTTATAGGGAAAAAAACATCAATATGGGTCTGTGTATATTAAATATAATAGTAAATGTGTTAATTCTAATATGTATATTTGATTTATGTGTAGATGGAAATTCCACAGATTAACACTAATGTGTTGTTAAAATTCTCATAAATAAAATATCATATAAAACATCATATAAAAAGAGAGAGTGGTGAAAATAGTAAAAGGATCTAAATAATGGTATTGGAGGGAGATAAATCCTAACCATTCCGAGGGAAACCAGAAAAAATTGTACTGTGATCATACAAACATGTAATTATGAAATAATGATGAGTACAAGTTCATAAAAAGGTAATATATATCATATTCCACCTATGTATATATTTTATTATACTTTCCATGTGTTTTTTAAATAAAGGATATGTCTAAGTCTGTATTTAATTCTCCTTTTTTATAGGTTTTTAGCTTAAAAATCCATTCGGTTTCTTTTTTAGAAATATTTTCTATATAATTGCCTCCCCTTCATTTTGGTGGTACTACATCTATCCCCACAATGTTGAGGGTTTCTATGGAAAATTTTGCACATGAATTACAGTGTCTTGGTACACTGTGCTTCACGCTTCTGTTCCTAATGTTTCCTAGATGTTCCAGTCCTCTCTCTTTAAGGGGTCTAATCGTTCGTCCGATGTATTGTCCTCCACACGGGCACTGTAGGCGATATACTACGTACTTGGTGTTACAATTAATAAATTTCATATGTTTTTCCTGTTTGTGTGCAGGTGAAATTTGTAGTTTTTTTTGGTAGGTTAACACACATTTTACATCTTCCACACGTATGGAATCCTTTTGGTTTCTAACCAAGGAGGCAGTTAGTCCCCGTTGTTTTTTTATTTTTGGCAGTATGCTAGGTGAAAAGTGGTGTTTTAGTGTATTGGTTTTCTTGTATATTTTTGTATCTGTGGGTTTATCACGGGTATAACCTAAAATGGCATCGTTTTTTAGTATGTGCCAATGTTTTTTAAAAATTCTTCTAATTTGATGGACTTTTGTAATGAAGCAACAGCTTCAATCAAGTTTTTTATTTTCTTTCTGTCTGTGTTTGCTCGCTTCTAGTAGTTTTGATCTGTCCATTTTTTCCACTTCCAACATACTTTTGTTCAGTAAAGTTTCTGGATATTTCTTTTCTGTGAATTTCTTCTTTATTTCCAGCGCCTGTATTTTGAAATCCTCTTCTCAGGAACATTTCCTCTTAATTCTCGTCATTTGGCCCTTTGGGATATTTTGTAGCCAAGATTGTTGATGGCAGCTTGTATAATGTATATAACCATTGGCATCAGTAGGTTTTGTATAATTCCTCGAGCATATCTTACTTTTTTCAATAAAGAGTTCCACATCTAGAAATTCAATGTGATGTTCCTGTATGTTGGATGCAAATCTTAAACTGTATGGATTGTTGTTAATATGATTAACGAACCAATCTAAATCAGCTGTGTCTCCACTCCAAATTACCAATACATCATCGATATATCTTTTCCATAGGACCAGGTTCGCTATGTGTGGGTTGTTGTGCCAAATATATTCTTCTTCCCACTTAGCCACAAATAGGTTGGTATAACTGGGTGAGAACCTAATCTCCATGGCTGTACCGCATTTTTGTGGGTAGAAACTGCCTTCAAACCAAAAGTAATTAAAATTTAAAATGAACATTTTAAGATATCTTTGTCCTGAGTAAGTATGTGGTTCTCTCTTTACACTTCCTCCCTTGGCAAACTGATCTCATCCTTTGGCTTTCAATACCACCTGTACGCTGATCACACCCAGATCTATCTATCCTCCCCTGATCTCTCTCCCTCTGTGTTAGATCGTGTAACTAACTGCCTTCCATCTGTCTCTACCTGGATGTCTGCACCTTTCTTGAAACTTAACCTCTCCAAAACTGAACTCCTCATCTTCCCTCCCTCCAATGCTAAGATTCCCCCATCTGTCTCCCTCAATGTCAATGGTGCTATCATCTCCCCGTCTACTCATGCACGCTGTCTTGGTGTCACTCTTGACTCTGACCTTTCGTTCACACCCCATATTCACTCTGTCTCTATAAACTGTCGCCTCCATCTTAAAAACATTGCCTGCATCCGTCCCTTCCTAACACAGCATGCCACTAAGGCTCTTGTCCATGCCCTGATTATCTCCCGTCTTGACTACTGTAACTCTGTCTTAGCCGGTCTCCCTCTTAACCGTCTCACCTCTCTACGATCCACCATGAATGCTGCTGCCAGACTTATCTTTCTCTCCCAACGCTTTACTAACGTCTCTTCACTGGCTGCCTTTGTGCTTCAGGATTAATTTCAAAATTCTCACTCTTACTTTCAAAGCCCTTCACACTGGTTCCCCTCCCTACATCTCCTCACTCATCTCTAAATACACTCCTAACCGGTCTCTGCTCATCCAATGATCTCCTTCTATCCTCTCCTCTGATTTCTAGCTCTCATGCCTGCTTACAAGATTTCTCAACGGCTGCCCCTATCCTCTGGAATGCTCTCCCTCGGTCTATATGTCTCTCCACCACTGTTCCCTCTAAGCTGTGCGCTTGTGCGCGCGCACATAACTTTTTGAGGGAGCGCACACGATCTAACATTGTGCGCACAGTACCTAATGGGGAGCTGGAGGGGGGGCGGGCAGTCCGTCCGGGGTGACGCTGGCACTCCTCCAGAGACGGACATTAATGTCCGCCGCTGGAGGAGCAAGCTCGGTTGGGGAGATCAAAAATCTAACCCCAACCGGCTTAAAATCAATCAAGGGAGCGGGAGGTCTGTTAATACAGACGTCCGATCCTGCTCCCTTGCTATGCGCGCGGCAACTGATGCTGTGCGTCGGTATTTGAAGTCAGATCCCAGCACACAGCACTGAAGCCACGCCCACCTTCTTTACTGCACCGGAAGGACAGAAGAAGAAGAAGAAGAGTCAAGAGGAAGAACGAAGAGGAGGAGGAAAAGTAACTAACAGAGGAAAGGTAGGAAAACATTATGTATATGTATATATGTATATGTATTTATATATATGTGTGTGTGTGTATATATATGTGTGTGTGTTTATATATATATATATATATATATGTGTGTGTGTATATATATATTTGTCCAATTTGGGTGTGTTATTTTTAATAAAGTGTTTTTTTTTTTAAAGGGGGGGTCATTTTCAGTTTCGGTCAAGTGATAGCTGAATTTTCAGTCCAGAATTTTCATTTCGGTGCATCCCTATATACTAAGCCAGACACTGAAGCAGTAGGCCTACACCACATCAATGTTTGGCTTAGTATATAGTGATAGGGGTTATGCTACATTATTGGCAATGTCTGGCTCAATGTATAGTGATAGGTGTTGTGCTGTGCCTCAGTATATAGTGATAGGTGTTATGTTGTACCCCTGTCAATGGTATGCAGTTTTTCCCAATAAAAAAATAGTAATATATATATATATATATATATATATATATATATATATATATATATATATATATATTGATCCTTTATGCAGCCCGGAGCCCCCGCTCATGATTCGCTCATAATTTTTGCGGTGATAATTTCACCTTTAGAAGAGACCATGGAGTCAAAAGGGATGGAAATATATAGCTCCACCAACTTTATATGGACTGTAGAAGCATATTGTGCGCACAAAATTTTGGCTCTGGGAAAAATTTTGCACAACAGAAATTTTCTGCGCACATCACCCAAGAAAAATTAGAGGGAACATTGCTCTCCACCTGCCTTTATTCCTTAAAAAAATTCCTCAAGACCCACTTCTTTAAGGATGCTTACAACATAGCACATTAACGCCCTTCCATATTCCTTTAGCTCACCTTTCCTAATCTCTCTCTTGCAATACTTTTACTAGTGTGGCTGGTCTATCCCTAACAACGGCACTTTTACTTATTGTGTAATACACCCTAACTTACTCTAGACTGTAAGCTCGTTTGAGCAGGGCCCTCCTCACCTGTTGTCTCTGTTAGTCAATTTGTTATGTTATATATTACTTGTTATGTGCGGTCTACCCATTGTACAGCGCTATGGAATTTGATGGCGCTATATAAAACTAATAATAATAATATAGCCTCAATCCCCTGTTTGTGTTTAATCACTGTGTAAAGTGATGATACGTCCATCGTGATCCATCTCCATCCTTTTTCCCATATGATGGTATCTAAAATATTTAGTATGTGTTGTGTCTTTGATGTTGGCAACATATTTTTGTAGGAAACAGTCGACATATTCAAAGGTATAGGTATTCCGCTAATGAAAGGTCTTCCTGGGGGTTCAGTCCTATTTTTGTGTACCTTAGGCAAGAAATAGAATACTGGTACTTTCGGATCTTCTACTCTTAAATATTTGTATTCATGTTTGTTTAATATTCCCTGATCCATTCCCTCTTTTAATATGTGATAGAGTAATTTCCCGTATTCTGTGGTGGGGTTATTTTTAATGGTTCGTATGTCTCTTTGTCTCCCAAGATCCTTAAAGCTTCTTTCATATGATATGTGCGGCTTAGGATGACTAAAGCACCACCTTTGTCTGCTGGTTTGATTACTATGTCGTGTTTATTTTTAAATTCCAGTATGGATCTATGTTCAGTCTTACTCAAGGTTAAAGTTCACTTCTATGTGTTCACGTCTCTCTTGTTGTGGAAAGAACTTGGATTTTGCTTTTAAATTTGAATGGGAGAAGATGGAATCATGGGTTTCCCTGTTTTCTGTGTTGGTACTTTCATTTTGCTCTTTTTTATTAAAAAAAACTTTTTTTAAAAAAAAAAAATTTTTCTCCTTTTATTCATATCTTATAACAATATAATAACACACATTCACAATACAACGACCAAAACATCAACATAAAAAAAAAAAAAGAAAAAGAGGCTTATGGAAGAAGAAGGAGAAAATATATTTCTAAATTGTCTAGCTTCATGTCATCCAACGTTCAGAATTTCAGAGTTTCAGAGAGGGGGAAGCCTAGTGCCATACATAAATTTATTTCTAATGTCAGGGCAGCTCATCTTGCTGTAGCATCATCAAACAATTCTCCCATATTTTATATTTTTCTAAGGAAATCATATTCATTCTGCTAATCCCCATTTCCATTTGGAATTGATATTTTAATTGCTTTGTAAACTTTAACCACTCAAATTCCCTCTTCTGCTTCCACTCTCTAGCTATAATTTTTTATAGCAATGTATTGTAAATGCCGTCTGGGACTGAGTTAGAGTAGGCCAGTTCATATGTAATAGAGCTGAAGCTGGGGAACTAGGAATAATTATATTGCTAACCCTCTTTAAATAGTCTAGTACATTATTCCAAAATTTATTAACTTTTTCACAACTCCACCAAATATGTAAAAATGTTCCTTCAAATGCTTCACATCTCCAACACATCTTTTAATGGTTAATTTCCTCAAATATTTCTGTACATCCATGAATAATTCGAATTGATTAGGTTCTTGTGCTGGGGCAAATTTGAGCCCCTTTTTAAGTAGTAGTAACTCACTTGGTGTTCATTATTAGACAGATTTGTAATGCCTGTTTCTTCTCCTTGTGTTAATTTCTGTGACTTCTTGTTTCTTCCTCTTTGTCCCCTACATCTTTTTGAAGATTTCTCTTTTTCCCGGGACTGTGGTATATGGGTACAAATCTGTTTCTTTGTTCCAGTATGTCCCTCCTCGGTGGTGAATTCCTTCTCTTTCTGTTCATTATGAGTGAGGCGTAGTGATGGCGAGGGGGTCGTGTTTTAGAGGGAGGAAAATTGGTCTTTGTGCCATTGATCTCTCTTCTTTATGTTGTTACAACGGTCCATACCTATAGTGGTCTTGCCATTGTTTCTGTCTGTGACTTGTATGATACTGTGTGTTAAACGTGAGGATGTGAATAATTTGTGTATCGTGTGGTTCGTGTAAAAAGCTGAAAATGTGCATCTCTAATATTTCGTGTTTATAGTTCTGGTTTTTGTGATTGACTTTTTGCGTGGGATGACAGACTGATCCCTATTTGGCATCTGTGACGTTAATCCTCAATTTCTTGACAGAGTTATACAAGAGCAGGAAATCTTGCCGCTCAATTAATGTAGTATGGTCGGCTATATCTAATGGTCACGTAGGTTTCTCTGGAGTTCCGGCGGGTAAGTGTCCTTTGGTGTGCCGCCTTATGAGGGGCATTCATATGAATAGACCCCCTGGTCCACGATATGATTCATTGTGGGACGTGGCATTGGTCCTAGATTTTCTAAGGGCCTGGCCAGATAATGAGGGTTTGTTCTTAAAGCAGTCGTCGGCAAAACTTACCTTGCTGCTATGTCTTCTGTCTTTCCGTAGAGTCTCCGATGTGCGGCCTTTTGATGCCATTTCCTTTTCCCTGGAAGGGGTATGTTTCTTTGTACATAGACAAACAAAGTCCCTTTCTTCCTCTGTCTCTTATCTGCCGGAGGAACCGATCCTCTGTGTGGCCAGATGTGTTCGTACTTACCTTTCCCGCACGGTGGCTTTGAGAGTGGAGAAGACTTTGCAGCTCTTGATCTCTAATGTTACTCCCTTTCGCTCTGTATCGTCACCCATGCTAGCTACGTGTCGGTGCTGAATCCTGTCCTTATCCGAGTTGATAAGTTGTTTGGGGCCCATTCGGTTCGAAGTGCAGCTGCGTCTGGCGCCCTGGTAACTGGGGGATCCCTAGCGGACATCCTTCGCACAGCCGACTAGTCCCGAGCGTCGATGTTTTGATCTTTCTACTTTCGCCCTTTTTCTTCTGCGGCTCTGGCGTTGGTATCAGAGGGTTAAAAGATGCAAGATGCAAAATGAAAAATTCAAAATTATTCTTGCCTTGGTGCCTGAATAATTCAAATTTTAATAAACACAGGAGGCGGGTGTTTTCCCTCCCTGTTTTCCCTCCCATTTTGTTTTTTCTTATTAATGTGTTTACTGTTCGGAAGATGTTAGGGAGGGGGTGGACTGCGTTTTGCTCCTTTTGCTTTGTCAATTTTGGATATCGTGGTCCTGCCATTTGTCTCTACTTTCGTTTCCAGGTTCACGCGGGTTTTGATTCATCTGGCTCTTTGCTGCTGGAGTTCTGGTGTCCAGACAGCCTTGGTTTGGTATTTATACTCTGTTAAATGTTTTCTCATTTATTCAAAAATTTATTCAAAAAGGCTAGAATAATTTTGAATTATTGCTTGACATCACAAAGTTTCTTATTGATACAGGAGTTTCGGTGACAGCAACAGACCTACCACTAAGTCCTCCTCCTGGGGCAAAACAGACAAGTCTTGGAGGACTTGGGGGATCTCAGGCTTTTCTTATACCACTTTTCTTATACCACAAGTGACTTTGACTCAGTAGAATGAGGAAATACCAATATGGCAAAGTGAAAACACTAAAGGTACTATACTGAGTGCAGATGCAATGAAAGCAGAAGGACTGTGTTATGCTGGCGCAGGCAACACAGGTTTGGACCCACTAAGCAGGTATGGTGACGTACTTGCAAGGTAGTTTTGCAGCAGGTAGGCAGATTGGGGCCAGAGGCAGAGAATTGTAAACGGGGACAAGCCGAGGTCGGGGTAGGCAGCGCAGGTGCAGAGTCAGGATACAAAGCCGAGGTCAGGTCAGGCAGCACAGGATCAAGGTCAGTAAACAAGCCGAGGTCTGGTACACGTGACTCAAGCAAAAAGGGAGACAGGAACACTGTAGGAGCAAACACCCAGAGTACTACTAAAGTCACTCGTAGAACGGGACAGGAAAGTTTAAATAGAACTCAAAGGCGGGGAGAGCAGGAAACGGACCAATGACAGGTCGGATGATGGTCAGATGATGGCAACTATACACTAACAAACTCTGTCTGTGTTACCTCCGCGAGAAACGCAGAGGGACCACACAGGCAGAGGAGATAACGTTTGGGCGCCGCGAGCGTGTTGCGGTGGCAGGGTCAGTACTGCCCGATCACCACGGCAGCTCGAACAGAGCTGTCACAGTGCGGTAGGCGCGCCCCTCCAGTGCACACGCCCCTCCGTGTACGTGCCACTCGCACGTCAGTACACGGAGAGGAAATGCGAGCGGTACAGCGGGGGGACCGCCCACCAGCGGCAACCCGACGCGGGACTCGGGCGGAAATGGGCCTGTTTGGAGAATCTGTCAA
This sequence comes from Spea bombifrons, assembly GCF_027358695.1. NCBI lineage: Eukaryota > Metazoa > Chordata > Amphibia > Anura > Pelobatidae > Spea > Spea bombifrons. The sequence goes on along the minus strand of NC_071087.1, from coordinate 80,250,187 downwards.
CCACAATGAGGATAGTGGTGTGTCCACGCGAGACAGGAAGGTTGACTACAAAGTCCATGGATATATGGGTCCAAGGGATCCTGGGAACAAGAAGAGGCAATAATAAGCCATGGGGACGGGTGTGCGTGGACTTGTGACGAGCACAGAGAGGACAGGCAGCTACGTATGCTTTGACGTCATGTGATAAGGACGGCCACCAGAATGTCTTCCGAATGAGAAACTCCGTTTTGTGGGTACCTGGGTGACCAGCAAGTGGTGTGTTGTGACCCTGGTGTAAGACGTCAGAACGAAACGGTTGCAAGACATATAGGCATCCAGGAGGAGGGAGTTGGGATGCAGTGTTGTGTGCTTGTTGCATACGGATTTTACACATCGTTGTAGACAACAGTGACAAAATGACTTGTGTTGGCGGAATGATGGGTTCATCTTGTTTCACGTTCCGCTGGCTGTCAAATTGACGGGAGAGGGCATCCGCTTTGACGTTCTTTGAACCGGGTTGATAAGTCATCAGATAGTTAAAGCGGGTGAAAAACAAGCCCCATCTGGCTTGCCGAGGGTTTAGTCGTCTTGCTGCTTCTATGTATTGTAGATTTCTGTGGTCAGTCATGACCACGATGGGTAGTTTGGTACCTTCGAGGAGGTGACGCCATTCCTCGAAGGCCAATTTGACTGCAAGTAGCTATTTCCAACATCATAGTTGCGTTCAGCGGTCGAGAAACCCTTCGAGAAAAAGGCACAGGGAAGCCACTTGGACGTGTTCGGATTGCATTGCGAAAGTACAGCGCCTGCTCCGTTCTCCGATGCATCCACCTCCAGTATGTATTGCCACTCAGGATTTGGTCACTGCAAAACGGGAGCCGAAACGAAGGCTCGTTTTAATGTCTCGAATGCTTTGATAGCCTCTGTTGACCAGATCTTAGGATTAGCCCTTTTTCGTGAAGGCAATAATGGGTGCAGCTATGGAGGCGTAATTACGGATGAAGCTCCGATAGTAATTAGTGAATCCCAGGAACCATTGTACGGCTTTCATGGTGTGAGGAACAGGCCAGTCGGTGATTGCCTTTAACTTGTTGGGATCCATCTCAAGGCCGTTTGTGGAAATGATGTAGCCCAAGGAACGGAAGACTCTGTTTTTCGAAGACGCATTTTTCGGCTTTGGCATACAGGCCGCGTTCACGTAGTCTTTGGAACACGGAGTGCAGATGTACACGATGGGTCTCGATGTCTGGTTTATATACAAGGATGTCGTCGAGATATATATGACGATGTGGGTGAGTAACATGCCCCAGAAGACGTCGTTGACAAAGGCTTGAAATACTGCAGGCGCGTTGCAGAGTCCAAAGGGCATTACCCTGTATTCGTAATGACCGAACCTCGTGTTAAATGCGGTTTTCCATTTGTTGTCTTTTTTGATGCGCACCAAGTTGTATGCGCCTCTTAGATCAAGCTTGGTGAACACCGTAGCCCCTTTTAGCCTGTCATAAATCTCCATGATCAACGGAAGGGGGTATGGTCGTCTGCAGACGAGCCCCTGCTGGCAATCAATAGGGTCGCTCGTACAGACTTTTAAAATCCTGGGCCAGCAACTTGGCCAGCAGAGACCACTGGTCTCCCTGCTCCAACAGTTAAAGGTCTGTACAAGCGACTTTATTGGTCGTTCGTACGGACTTTTAACTGTTGGAGCAGGGAGACCAGTGGTCTCTGCCGGCCAAGTTAACCCCTGACTGCGAACCTAAGGATTTCCGCTCTTGTTATCTACGCAGCATCACAGGTGTTAACAGGAGCCGAAATCTGTAGGTTCGCCACCAGGAGTTAAAAAGGCCTTTACCCCTGATGGCGAACTTACGGATTTCCGCTTCCGTCAACCCCTGCAATGCTGCGTAGATAAAGTTGTTAGATGGGGAAGGGACCAGGGAGATTAGTAGACGAACACGAAGATTCTTCGTGTTGTGTGTCTTCGTGTATGTTTTACCACCGCTATCTTCGCTTCTTTGGGACAAACAACGAAATCATGTTCGTTTTCATGTTCGTCCGAATACGAATGCACGAGTTTAGTAATAATGTTTTGGAGAGGTATATAAGAGGGAGAAAACCACCCATTACCTCTGTTTCTTCAGGCAGAGTGTAGCCAAACAGATTAATATTGTGGGACCTGATGCCCCACAGAGACAATGTCAGGACTTATCCATATGGCCATCCCACGCTGCCCTCCAAAGTCTACTGCTGCAGGACCCGCTCCAGTGACCTCCTCGACCCACCATTAATTTTATGAGGTAGCATGTGCAAGGCATACTGCACGCCTCCATATATGACCTCTGGTGACCACAATTACCTTGTTTTCGTTATTGGCTGTCTATATTAGCTCTGTACCTTAATTCTCTCAGTACCCTTGGTTGGTGTAAGTTTATGCTATTGCTTCTGCTTGATTTTGATGTTGATTAACCCATTGTGACCCGGCTTGTCCTTGACTTTGTTTCTTGGTTCCTGATTTGTCACAGCTCCTGTTGACCTGGCTTCTTTTGACTTGGCTTCTGGATTGTGATTCGGCTCTGATATTGTCCTTTGGTTCTTGACCACCTCTCCTTCGTTTCTCCTTTGCTCAGTTTACGTTGTATTCTCAGCTGAAGCCTGGCCTACCCTGCTTTACGGGGTCCTCTTCTACAACCATTACAGACAATACAGGTTTCCAGCAAAAGCCACTGAACCCGTAGCACAAATTACTGATTTATTGTAATTACAGGGTATCATTAGGAAATGCTCTTCTTCCAACAACTCCCACTTGTGGCTGATGCGTAAAGTTAGTGGCACTTGGAGATTAATCACAGATTTTCGTAAGGTAAACAAATTTATCAAATATCAAGTATCACCAAGTAACAAATTTGGTTGCTGCCATGCAAGAAGTTATATCTGTGAAGTGGTACCTGTGAATGGTATATTAGTAATGGTTTCTGGACTATTAAGCTAGCACAAGAATGCCAATACAAATTTGCTTTCACCCTTAAGAATACACAAATGTTTACAACGCTACCTCAAGGCTTTCATAGGTCTCCAACATATTTCATTCATGCCCTAGCTAAGGTATTAACAGATTTCTTTTCTCTATCCAGTGCAATGCAATACGTAGATATCTTGTTATCAGAGCCATAGCTAGCTCCTTTTGCGCCTGAGGCAAGAATGGAAAATTGTGCCTTTTTTTTTTTTTTACAGAAGTTGTTTTATTTACAGTGCCCTTACACACTGCCTTTACACACACCTGTCCATTAACACACATATACACACACACTGCCTTTACACACTGCCTTTACACACACCTGTCCATAAACACACATATACACATACAATGCATTTACACACACTGCCCTTACATACGTACCTTCACATGCACATATACACACACACCAGCTTACAAACATACAAATACATACACTGATTTTATACACACACACACACTGCCAATACACATACACTGCCCATACACACACCAGCTTACAAACACACACATATACTGCCCTTACATACTGCCTTTATACACACCTGCCCATTAACACGCATATACGCACACACTGTCTTTACACACACGTGCCCATAAACACATATACACATACACTACCCTTACACAAGCCTGTCCATACACACATGTATACACATTCACTGCCCTCACACTCCCCTGCCTTCACACACATATACACACACCTGCTTACAAACATACAAATACCTACACTGCTCTTACATACACACACACACTGCCCCCCCCCACACACTTGCTTACAAACACACACATATACATAGCCCTTACACCCCTTTCTCCCAATCTCTTACTTTTCTCAACTTCCATCATCCATCATCTGCTATCTTCCACCCTGTTATGGGAGCGTGAGGTCTGTGACTCCAGGCCTCTGCTTTAGTGCTCCCTCGTCCCTTTGCGCTGGCAAATGATGCAGAGTGCCGGGGTGACGTCATATCCCTGGGCTCTGCATCATTTGCCGGCGCGTAGTGATTAGGGAGCGGGAAGCCGAGGTGTAAAGTGGCAGACCTCTCACTCCCTAATGTCGGGCCGTTTAGAGGGGGATTGTGATCTCCCCAACCAGCCCTGCACATCGGGTGTGCACTGCCCACGTGGGAGCATGATGAGCAGGGCTGGTTGGGGAGAGCACAATCGTACAGCTGCCTTGGCACCCCCTTAAAGACTGGTCCAGGGGAGGAATCCTCCCCTATAGATACGCTAATGTTTTTTAGGGGCTCCTGTTGGCTATTTTCCAGTGTTCTATCTGCAGTACATTGGAAGTTGCTGTTTGAGAGATCTCCCATTGGTGTACACAGCATCTTACAAGATGGTTGACAGACTTGCAGCATTGCAACATTACTGTACAGCATACACGTTAAAGGAGAGCCCCATGATTGCACAGACATACACATACAGAAAGATACTCCTCCTAAATTGTCCAGGGACATAACCTCTTTTCAAGTTCTACAGATTTATGTAGGTGGTTTATGTGTTTTGGCATGAGTGATTTTTATACTGGATTTGCAATTTGGGTTTCTTCAGAACAATTATCCCTCAAATTCATGCTGCCACATTTAACTTTTCCAGGGTAATGCACATGTGGATTTGTTAGCAATGGAGCCTGCCTTAGATGGAGGACCATGACATTTACAGGAAAATGACATAGAGACACAACAAGCATGGTATGAGCACTTCACATGCAAATATTTAGTGAGCTAGCCAAGGTTAGTGCTCAAGGTCCTGAAGTATCAGATTTAAAATCAGAACAGACACTCAATTCTAACCTTTCTCCTTTGTTACATAACCAGCAAACACTTCCTAGTGGCTACTCTATAAAAGAAGGGCTAGTGCTCCTAATGACCAACAAGCACAACTTCATTTTGTTGTCCCACACTATTTGTAGAAGCCCATTACACAACACACATGCTTTTATGGGTCATATTGGACAGGGTGCATTAGAATATTACCTTAGACAGAAATGTTAAATGTAGTCAGAAGAAGGGACGCATATACATAGGGAGAAAAAACAAATCCCACAATAGTGTAGTATGTTTGGGAAAAGCAGACTAGAGAAACTCTCACAAGAGTAGGTGAATATCAAGCTCTTCAAATGTTGTAAAAGGGTTTCTTTAATATATTTTCTTGAAATCTATAAAAGTAAAAGCAGCAATAGTGCAGTATCTTCCAGCTCCATACATTAAAAATACTAAAAACACTTACAGGACATGGAGGCATAACAAAAGAGTCATGCAAATCAGCCCAGTACACGTAAGGAAGGTTGATATCAAGTCCAAAAAAGTCTCAACGAGTTACGCCGGTTTGTCACAGCTTCTTCAGGAGAATGTAGTAAGTCAAAGCAGATGTTCCTCGTTCCGTGTACCGATTTTTAAAGACGGCCGCAATATGGATGCCGGGTACGTGCGTTCTTCCGTCATTCGTATAGGCTATCCGAGGACGTGCCTCGCGATGCGTGCGGCTATCTTAGATAAGGACAGAATGCCCTTTGTCACTCTTTCCCCTCGATATGAAGAACTGCGGACATTATGCCTTTTTTAATAATATATTTCACGTCCGCTTTGTCTCTCATCGTAGGAGGGAAAAAGACATAAAGCAGTCAACAAGGATTATCCGGATCATCTCTCGGATGAGGAATCAAGCCACAGCCGGCAGAGATGCCAACAAAGCCTGCAAAAAGGAGATTAAAATGGCTAAACTAGAGAATTAGAAACTTATTGCCAAGGAAAGTAAAACCCATCCAAAGAAATTATTTAAGTATGTAAATGGAAAAAAGTAGAGAATGTTGGTACGTTATTATCTGAAACTGGAAATTTGGTTAGTGAGGACAGAGAGAAAGCCGACATCTTAAATGCTTTTTTTTCTTCTGTTTGTACCAAGGAAGAACCAATGAAGGAGCCCCAGCTGGCTAATTTTGAGGAACCGTTGCAGCAAACATGGGATTGGCTGACACAAGAAAAAATGCTCAAGCAATTAAATAATGTTAAGGTAGACAAGGCCCCTGGACCAGATGGTATACACCCAAGGGTACTGAAGGAGTTAAGCCTAACTCTGGCCCAACCATTATTGCTAATCTTTACTAATAGATTGGCGCAAGGCAGATGTTGTGCCCATATTTAAAAAGGGATCAAAATCTCAACCGGGCAATTACAGGCCAGTAAACTCAACATTGGTAGTGGAGAAATTATTTGAAGGGTTGCTAAAGGTATACATTCAAGATCATATCTTGATCCATAATCCAATTAGTAGAAGTCAACATGGATTTGTGAAAGACCGGTCTTGTCAAACCAACCTATTAGCATTCTATGAAGAAGTTAGTAAAAATATAGACCTGGGGGTGGCTGTAGATGTGATTTATCTGGACTTTGCTAAGGCATTTGATACGGTTCCGCATAAAAGGTTACTCTACAAATTAACAGAAATAGGCTTAGGGGCAAATGTCTGTATGTGGATCAGAAATTGGCCAAAAGATGGAATGCAGAGGGTTGTTGTGAATTGATGTTTCTCAGCCTGTAGGCAGGTATTAAGTGGAGTGCCTCAGGAGTCTGTCCTCGGTCCTCTTCCCGATCTTTCCGGTCCTCTCCTCGACCTCCCAAGCTGTATTGAGAGCCATTTCACAGTTTTTTACTGATGACACAAAATTAGGCCGGGTAATTCAGACTAATCTTGATGTTTCTTCTTTGCAGGAAGATTTAGACAGAGTTAGGGACTGGGCGTGCAAGTGGCAGATGAGGTTCAGTATAGAGAAATGCAATGTTATGCATTATGGTAAAAATAATAAAAATGCAACCTATTCTTAAATGGAATATCCTTGGGGGAAACTACCAACGAGAAGGATTGAGGAATAACGGTTAACAACAGACTTGACAACAGTGTGCAATGCCAGGAAGCAGCTGCGAGGGCCAATAAGGTTTTAGCATGCATAAAAAGAGGTATCGATTCAAGGGAGGAGGATATTATCTTGCCTCTTTACAGGTCATTGGTAAGACCACGCTTTGAATATGCGGTACAATTCTGGGCATCGGTCCTTAAAAAGGACATTATGGAATTAGAAAAAGTGCAAAGGAGGGCTACGAAATTAATAAGGGGATTGGGTGATACTAGTTATGAAGAGACTAAAAAAGTTGAAATTATGTATGCTAGAAAAGCGGCGTCTCAGAGGGGATATGATCACATTATATAAATATATGAAGGGCCAATATAACGAGCTATTCAGTGACCTGTTCATCTGCAAAAATGTACAAAGAACAAGAGGTCACCCTCTGAGACTGGAAGAGCGCAGGTTTCATAGACGACAAACGAAGGGATTCTTTACAGTGATGACAATAGAGGTATGGAATTCACTTCCAAGGGAGGTGGTGTTATCCAATATATTAGATACCTTCAAAAGGGGCCTCGATATTTTCTTAGAAAGGCATGACATACAGGGATATAAATAGAATAGCATTAATATTTTAGAGCTTCTTGATCCAAGGAGAAATCCGATTGCCTCTTGGAGTCAAGAAGGAACTTTTTCCCCTGATGGCAGAATTCGAAGTAGCTTAATTAGGGGTATTTTGCCTTCTTTTGGATCAAGAATAGGAAGGTTAGGTAGAAGGGTTGAACTTGATGGACTTAGGTCTTTTTTCAACCTTATGAACTATGTAACTATGTGCCTGAGCCACCAGAATAGTGATTACAATAAATAAAGAAAGAAATAAAAATTCTAATTCTATACAAAACATGTTTGTGTTTAATTATTATAGCAAGAGAGAGTCTCTCATTTTATTTCCATTATAAGAAGATTGTAACGAAGGGGTACAACTAAGATATGTTCTAATATTTTATATACATCCTGAGTGTATTCAAATATTTTTTACTGTGCAATATAGTGTATCAATATATTCAATCAATGAGCTGATGAATTAATGTATTGATAAATTAATTAAATAATTAAAAGTATCATAAATATTGTATTAATATTAAAAACCAATGAAATGGTTTATTAAAATGAAATGTTTAAATTCATAAAATGACATATTGTATATTTTAACTTAATTTATTGAATCATTTATTAAATAATTTTTGTTGATTAAAAACACCCAGTAACCATAATTTAATATTTTATAAATTCATAAATGCCATTAATATCTCCATAATTTATTTTAATAAATATCATAAATACCATGAATGCCATTAATATTTCCATAATTTATTTTAATAAATACCATTAATATCTCTATAAATTATTTTCATTTAATTTAAATAACTTATTTTAATTTGAATGACTCGTTTTAAAATAACATATCAGATATGTAAAAGGGTAAGTAAAGGGTAAGTAAAGGGTAAGATCTAAAAAATCTATTTGAGATGCATTAATAGACTAAGTAAATGATAAATGATACTGATTATTAAAATCGACCAAATTTGCACCAAACGGATTATTAGACCAGATATAATTGGCCTCCCAATCTGTTACATAAAGGTTGGCGTAGCTTGGTGCAAATTTGGTTCCCCGTGTCACAGATTTGTAAATAAAAATTGTCATTAAATGAAAAAGAATTATGGGTTAGTATAAACCGAATACAATCTGTTATAAATTTTATGCAATCTTTTATTATTTTATTTCTATATTTTCTAATTCTTGGAGAAGCATATCCTTATAAACTTCCAGATGATCGCTTTAATCCTGTTGCGGGTAGAAGGTGGACTTTAGTTTGACATTAGTATGTGAGAAGAGATCTTTTTCTGTTGTTTCATTTTCTATCTTATTTTTCGGTTCTTTTTTCAGAAAAAAAAAGTTTCACTGTTAAGTTTCTAATGAATTTCTGGGTATCTAGAAACAACTCAAAGTTGTTTGGACCCGTATTCTGGGCAAATTTTAAACCCTTATTTAAAAGGGCAATCTCTACAACATTCAATTCATAGTTTGATAAATTTACAATTTCATTATTAGGAGAATTGTTTTTTGTTACTATTTTCTTCCCTCGTCCTCTGCTTCCTCTATATTTCTTATTAATTTCCTTATTTTCTGAGGTGAGGGAGGGGGTGAGATGTTTTGACCCGACATGAAATTGAACTGGGTTTGATGCGTGTATATTGATCCTTTTCTTCGGTACTGCTCCTTGTCTAAAAAATCATATTTTGGGGACTCTGTTTTCTATTGTCTTGTTTTGTTGGGGATAGTGTTCTATAGTCAGTTTTTTTGTCTATATGCAAATTTGTAGGGATCTATGAACTCTCTGTCTCCTCTCTTAAATCCGGCTATATTTGTCTGATACTTATTTTCTTCCTTTTGTCTGTCTGATGGTGTTCTAAATTCTCTAGTGGAGTTTATTCTTTTGTCATCGACTGGGGCTATGGGGGCCACACCCCATAGTGTTACTAAGTGTTCTTCATATGAGCTCATGACAGTGAGACAGATGGCATTAGGCTGTCAGGTGAAACACAACTTTCACCTATGTCTAAAGACCAGTAGCTCTCCCAAGTTCAGGAGCAATTGAACTCATTGTTCTCTTTACTGCCTCCAATATGGCCCCAACAGATTGTAAAAATATTCCACACCTCAAACTCTGAGAAGGGAGTTTACAAAAATCGGGGGTGGCCCCATGTAATCCTAGACATCCATCCATGTAGGCCATAAGGGTGCTTGTGCCCTAGATACAGAGTTACCTGTTAGGAACTGATGCTTTTGATTGATCCCTTACAGATTTTGCCATTGTAATGAGATGGTAAGTATGTCATTAACCTGCTTACCTGGATTCTACTAGAACAGCTTGTCACAGGCCAAACTATCAACAGCTTCATCTATGAATCAACTTCAGCTCAATTTACCAAGGAATATATATAGGATCTAACAAGGAACGGTTCCCAGTTCATGCTAAACACTGCTTCTTTAAACAGGCACAGTAGATATGAAGGACAAAAAGGGAAAAGAGAACCATTGTCAATGTAAATGGACCGGTTGGAGAAAATGGATGGTTTATCTGGAGGGGGATGTTAACATGGGATCAATGTTTATTAACCCTGTATATACTGTACACTATATGGACAAAATATTGGGACATCCAACAATTACACCAACAGAGACTTTGATAACATTGCATTCTACATACATGCAACATTAATATGAAGTTGGTCCCCCTTTGCAGCTATAAAAGCTTCCAATAAGATTTTGGAATGTTTCTGTATGAATTTTTGCCCATTCATCCAGTAGAGCGTTTGTGAGGTCAAGTACTGACCAATCGTCCCCTTCATAATACCAGGACATTTTGGACAATGCTATGCCCCAAATTTGTGGGAATATTTTGGGGAAGGACCTTTTCTGTTCCAGTATGACTGTGCCCCAGTGCACAAAGCAAGTTCCATAAGAACACCTTTGAGATGATTTGGCCTGATGATTATAAGACAGGCCTTCTTGTCTAACCTTCAGTACCTGACCTCACAAGTACTTTTTTGCTGAATGGGTACAAATTCCCACATACACGCTCCAAAAGACTTCTCAGAACAGTGGAGTAGTGTAGGTATCACAATCAACTGCACAAACAGTTGTTTGCAAATATAAAAAGCAAGGGACCACACAGACACTGCATCATTCAGGAAAGAGGCACACATTAACTCCTGGGGATGTATGTACTTTGGTCCAAGAGGTCCAAATTTAATTTAAATTTGCTTTAGTTTAACATGCCATTGGAACACAACAATAATGGTTGCTTTTAAAGGGCCTCTGTGTGCTTATGAATATATTTAATTAAAAATCAGCCATTCCCAGCTACAATATACTTTATCGAGGCATTCAGCAAACACCAAAAACCCACCCGAGGATTCACTGATCTCTCCAGGGAGAGCGACCACAAGCTCTACAGCCTCTCGCAAGAAGGTGGCACCCACTCAAAAATGAACAAGTCCCCTGCAGGTTGAATACAATTAATGCATTGAACCATGCCAGTCAGTGAAGCCCAGTTTACTAATCACAATGTGTAAAATATATTTTAAAGAATGGTTAAAAAATTAAGATGTGGTAACTTGTACCTGTAAACAATGTAGTTCCAACTTGTAAACAATATAGTTCCAACAAAATGTAAAAAATAGTCCAAAAATATAAAAAAGTTTGTTTTTAAAAGTTTGTTTTTATGTGCAAATTCTAAAAGCCAATAATCCCGACATGGAAAGAGTTTAAAAACTAGCACTTGAAATACCCACAGGGTAATCATGTGGTGGGGGGGCGATAATATAGAAATCCCCCCCAGGGCTGTACATGAGGCGAGTGCACTCGGGTGCAGCTGTGAGGGTGCTCACAGCTGCCCGATCAGCAGCTGCAGCCTGCAGGACTGGTTAGGGAAATCCGTGATCTCCCCAACCAGTCCTGCAGGCTGCAGCTGCATTAAGGTCACACTCACCAGCGTGCTTTCTGTAACTGAGCGCCGGGCGACGGGATATGACGTTTATGTCCAGCCCCGGCGCTCAGCATAAACAGCTGTGCGCAGCCTGCGAGCGGCAAACCAGAAGGAAAGTTGGAACAGAAATCAGAAAGGAGGAAGAGAAAGCAGAAAGGAAGAAGAGAAAGGAGGTAGAGGGGGGGGTCTGATGTGGAGAACGAAGGTGGGGGGTCTGATGGTAGATTTGTGTGTGCATATACATATGGTGAGGCATGTGTATGGGCACTTGGGCAGGCATATGTGTGTGTGTATAGGGCAGCTGTGTATATGTGCGTGTATGTGCATACGTGTGTATGGGCTGTGTATATGTGTACGTCTGTATAGGCAGTGTATATGTGTACGTCTGTATGGGCAGTGTATATGTGTACGTCTGTATGGGCAGTGTATATGTGTACGTCTGTATGGGCAGTGTATATGTGTGTATATAAGGAGTGTATTTGTCTAGTGTATACGTCTGTGTAAGTATGTGCAAGGGCAGTGTGTATTTATGGGGAGGCGTGTGTGTGTGTGTGTGAGCAGTTTATGTATGTTTGGGCAGGCGTGTATAAGGGTAGTGCATTTGTGTGAGTACTGGCAAGTGTGTATCTGCAGGCAATTGCAGCGTATATGTGTGTTTTTGTGGGCAGGCATGCGTAAGAGCAGTGCATATGTGTGTATGAGCAGGCATGTCGTACTTAAAGGGAAGATAATGATTCCCTGTAACACATGTTTAACCCATTGTGTGTGTGTATGTTAGTGTGTGCATGCGTGTGTATGTTATTCAAGTGTTTAAGCGTGTGGATATGTTCCTCTGTGCATGACGTGTTAGGAGTCTTAGATGGTTCCTTCAGTACATCATAGTAGTCTCTGTGGCCGTGTCCAGTGGGGTCCATCTGTGGTTGTAAGATTTTTCTTTTTTTTTGTGAGTTTCTGTGGGAATTTTCTCCCATTCATCTAGTAGAACGTTTTATGAGCTGAAGGTGATATACCAAGACATTTTGGACAACACTATGCTTCTAACTTTGTGGGAACAGTTTTGGGGAAGGTCCTTTTCTATTCCATCATGACTGTGCCCCAGTGTACAAAACAAGGTCCATAAAGGCATGGTTGCAACAATTCCCCACAGAAACACGCCAAAATCTTGTGGAAATCGTTCCCAGAAGAGTGGAAGCCGTTATAGCTGCAAAGGGGGACCAACTACATATTAATGTCTATGTGTTTATAATGCGATGTCATAAAAGCCCCTGTTGGTGAAATGGTCAGGTGTCCCAGTACTTGTGACCCAACATTATTGCAACTTTTTTTATTCAAACAGGGTTACATCTCTGGGGGATGACTTGCCATGAAAAACACTTTAATTCTTCAATTGCATCAATTGCCATTTATGTCCATTGCGGTGCACATTGCACAAATTTAGTTATTCAGGCTGCAGCACATCAATGTCCAATAATGGAAGATGCACTTATGTGTGTGCAAGACCTTGGCAATCTCTTTGGGCAATCTGTGAAATGCAGGACCACATTTTCAGAAATTGTGCAACGTGAAGCTGAAGGACCTCTTAAAGTCATACATATTAAACCATTGTGCCCAACACGCTGGACCGTTAGAGTAAAGTCAGTGAAAAAAGTCCTGGATAATTATGAGCTGATTTTACAAACACTTGAAGAATTTGCAAATTCCAGAGGTAGTGGAGACGTACATTCACGTGCACGCGGCCTACTTCAACAATTTAGGCAAGGTAAAATCCTGTTAGGGCTTCAAATCTCTCTTACCATCATGGAGATCTTAGAATGTCTGAATAAAGCCTTGCAAGGCAATGAACAAACCATATCAGGACTTTTAGCATCTGTTCAGCATACCCATGATGCTATACAAAAGTTACGCTGTGACACGTCGTTTGAAAGGCTTCTTACTGCCAATATGCATTTAGTTGAAAAATACCAGCTAAAAGAGGTTAATGTACCAAGGCAACCCAAAGTTCCTAAACGTCTTCAACATGGGCCAACTGAACAATTCCATGCAAAAACTGTGAAGGAATACTATTGCCCTCAGTATTTCCAACTAATTGATGCTATATTAACTCAGTTAATGCAGCGCTTTGACCAAGAAGGCTTACTGATATATGAAAAACCGGAACAATGTCTCTTGACAGGACAAGCTAGTGAAGGTCTTCTCCAGTATCCAGAGATTTAACGTCATCTTCTCTCTGCCCAGATAACCACCTTATCTAGTGTTCACAAGTACACTTCTGTCTCAGAGGTTGTAGAAATTTTACGAAAGATGCCTGCCAGAGAGAGATGCTTTTTTTCTGAAGTTGAAAAAATGGTCAGAATCCTACTAACTGTTCCTGCTTCCTCCTGTGAAGCTGAGAGAAGTTTTAGCGCGTTGCGTAGATTAAAAACCTGGTTGAGGTCCACAATGACACAGAAAAGATTAAACCATGTTGCTATATGCAACATCCATAGAGACATAATGGATGAACTAGAACTCGAAGCCATAGCAAAGGAATTTGCAATGCGCTGTGATCGCCGCAAAAAGGTTTTTGGATTTTAAAAACATGCGATCTTTAGATTTGGTTTAAAGGAACTCTGTTGGCACCCAGACCACTGACGCTGAAATCAGTGGGCAGCCCTGGCCGTGTCCCGCAAGGGAAGGCTCTGGGTAGCTGGAGCGAAGAAGTTCCCAGGCGTACTGTGCACTGAGCCGGATAGGGAACAGCATTGTGTGCATGTGTGCATACTTACCGCACAGCTCCAGTAACTTTAGGATACTGACTTGAGTGTGAGGTGGCATGCACACATTTACAGGAACAGCTACTTTGCACCATAACCACTACAGCACGTTGGTTGTAGGGTCTTACTCTGCCTGCAGTTAATAAAATGTTTCTATAAGAGTATTTAAGTGTTGTCTGCTCCCAGACCACAAATGCGGAAAGGGTTAATTGCATCATTGCATTACTGTAGGATTTTTTGTTTACATTTTGGCAATTGTGCATTACTTAAAGTATTATTACCAGTTGTTTTAAGTGAAATAACTGAAATATATGCCAAACTTTTGGTTAATTTTCTTTGACCTGTTTGTTTAATAAAGAGCTTCACTATGAAAACTGAACATGATACTTTTTTTGTGAGGAAATTGTACATACACACACACATACATTTATATAAAATTTGCCATGAACAATTCCCAGTTTACTGAACAAGTACCCTACATGTACCCTACCAGTAAAAATGCTATCCCCCCCAGATTTTTAGGGGCTCCTACGCCCATGGCTGCAACTAATGATTATTTTCATAATCGATTAGTTGGCTGATTATTTTTTCGATTAATTGATTAATCGGATAAAAAAAATCAATATGCAAATTTTTCGTGTATTTAAAATAAAAACTTATAATTTACTTTAAGATGTGTCATTAACACTTTTTTTTTCTCTTTATCACAATGGCATTTCTCTATTTGCCTTCTTATTTTACTGATATAATAATGAAAGCTATATTCTAAAGGTACAGGAACCCAAAACACATTTTTTCTCAAACAAAGTTTTACCAAAATACCAAAAAAAGTTTTACTAGTAAATATTCATTCATGTAAACTATTTTTTCATATTTAATAAAAACTATGTCTGAGAAAAATGCCTCTTGTTTATATTTTCTTTTATTTGCCAACCTGCCCCCAGATATGCACATCTCACCCCCAGCTTGCCACTCTGTCCCAGAAATGCCTTATACCCTCCTATATGCCACTCTGCCTCCCTGATATCCCTTACACCTCCTATATGCTACTCTGTCCCCTGATATGCCTTTTACCCCGATATGCCTTTTACCCCGATATGCCACTGTGACCCCCTGATATGCCTTATAGCCCCCTATATGCCACTGTGCCCTCCCTGATATGCCTTATAGCCCCTTATATGCCACTGTTCCCCCCTGATATGCCTTATAGCCCCCTATATGCCACTGATATGCCACTCTTACTCCTGATATACCTTATACCCCCTTATATGCCATGTTTAATGTTATCTCTATGTGAAATGTGTGACAGTGTAAACCCCAGGGAGATGCTTAGTGTGGCATTTGGGTACAGGCGCTATCCAGATCGTAAATATGGGTCCCTGGGGTGGAGCAATTGGAGAGCAGGGTGGGCCAATGCTCCGTTTTCCCATGCTGTGGAAATTCCATGCCGGGTTTTCCAGGAGGCAAGAAATCTGCAGGATCCGGTCCGGGCTTCCTATGGGGCCGGCGTCAGGCACAGGTGCTGGACATTAAAAACCCCTGGAGCCTGATACTCAGAGAGACTGTTGGGGGAAGAAGAAGTTCCCTATGGTCCCAGGGCAAGGAGAGGCCCTGAAGAGGACAATCCCTGAGCCAAGTGAGGCAATACCTGCCTGGACGTTTTGTGTGTTGTCTGGGGGAGGTTTTCCAGAGCCTGGCATAGCTGGGTCTGGCTGGGAGGTTGAGGTAGTGGGTGATTAGGCTGGTCGGTCTGGACCAGCATAGTTCAGTTAGAGAGGGCTCCAATTGGAACTAGGTTTTTTTTTTAAGGTTTCACAGATACGTAATACTTTTATCCAGCAAAAAGGAACTTCACGTCCGGATCATCAATAAGTTGTCACAAACACATCAAGGCCATCCTCCATAAGCATATGTATTTCAGCCAGCAATACACAAGGGCACATACCATGCAACAGTCAAAGAGTGGTTTTTGGGGTTTAAGCGGTTAAAATAAAGCGAAAAAAAAAAAAAAGAAAAAGAAAATAAAGCGCTGTTTTGTTCAAAGCTGCTGTTCCTGGCTCTGATTGCCCTAGAGGACTTAGGTGCTTAGGACCCCTAAAAGTGACATGTATGGCCCTCATGCTATAGGGTTTGTCACATATGGTGGAGGATGCGGGCAAAGCACTGCTACGGTCTGTGGGCAGAAAGCAGGAACCGAAAAAAATAAAAAAAAAAAAAAAATAAATAAAGCGCTGTTTTGTTCAAAGCTGCTGTTCCTGGCTCTGATTGCCCTAGAGGACTTAGGTGCTTAGGACCCCTAAAAGTGACATGTATGGCCCTCATGCTATAGGGTTTGTCACATATGGTGGAGAATGCAGGCAAAGCACTGCTACGGTCTGTGGGCAGAAAGCAGGAACCAAAAAAAAAAAAAAGAAACAAAAAAAAAGAATTTCGCTTTATTTTAACCTCTTAAACCCCCCAAAACACTGTTTGACTGTTGCATGGTATGTACCCTTGTGTATTGCTGGCTGAAATACATATGCTTATGGAGGATGGCCTTGATGTGTTTGTGACGAATTATTGATGATCCGGACGTGAAGTTTCTTTTTGCTGGATAAAAGTATTGCATATATGTGAAACCTGCAAAAGAAAACCTAGCTCCCAATTGGAGCCCTCTCTAACTGAACTATACTGGTCCAGACTGACCAGCCTAATCACCCACTACCTCAACCTCCCAGCCAGACCCAGCTACGCCAGGCTCTGGAAAACCTCCCCCAGACAACACACAAAACGTCCAGGCAGGTATTGCCTCACTTGGCTCAGGGATTGTCTTCTGCAGGGCCTCTCCTTGCCCTGGGAGCACAGGGAACTTCCTCTTCCCCCAACAGTCTCTCTGAGTATCAAGCTCCAGGGGTTTTTAATGTCCAGCACCTGTGCCCCATAGGAATCCCGGACCGGATCCTGCAGATTTCTTGCCTCCTGGAAAACCCGGCATGGAATTTCCACAGCATGGGGAAACGGAGCATTGGCCCACTCTGCTCTCCAATTGCTCCACCCCAGGGACCCATATTTACGATCTGGATAGCACCTGTACCCAAATGCCACACTAAGCATCTCCCTGGGGTTTACACTGTCAGAAATGCTATGTCCATGTTTAATGCTTTATCCATGTGTAAGGCTGTGTCAATGTTTAATGCTATCTCCATGTTTAATGTTATCTCTATGTGCAATGCTATGTCCATGTTTAATGCTATTGTCAGGAACCATTTTTCGCTGCCTGAACCATGGATTTTTTTTTTATACCTGTGGTGTTTAAATCTGCTACCACTAGTGGCCACCCTCTGGAGCACTCAGAACTCAGGTGTGCCTTTTTACCTGGGTTGAGCCCTAGCCAATACATCCAGCTGGGCCTTGTTACCTGGGATTACCCTGCCTTTCAGTCAGGGCCTTTGTATTGAAGTCTATGGATCTTCCTACTGTGGCTCTGCACTTGTACTGTTCCTGGTTCCCTGCTTTGTGTCCTTCCAAGTGGACTCCCTGCTTTGTGTCCTTCCAAGTGGACTCCCTGCTTTGTGTCCTTCCAAGTGGACTCCCTGCTTTGTGTCCTTCCAAGTGGACTCCCTGCTTTGTGTCCTTCCAAGTGGACTCCCTGCTTTGTGTCCTTCCAAGTGGACTCCCTGCTTTGTGTCCTTCCAAGTGGACTCCCTGCTTTGAGTCCTTCCAAGTGGACTCCCTGCTTTGTGTCCTTCCAAGTGGACTCCCTGCTTTGTGTCCTTCCAAGCGGGCGGTGTGCCTTTCGGACCCTTCCAAGCGGGCGGTGTGCCTTTCGGACCCTTCCAAGCGGGCGGTGTGCCTTTCGGACCCTTCCAAGCGGGCGGTGTGCCTTTCGGACCCTTCCAAGCGGGCGGTGTGCCTTTCGGACCCTTCCAAGCGGGCGGTGTGCCTTTCGGACCCTTCCAAGCGGGCGGTGTGCCTTTCGGACCCTTCCAAGCGGGCGGTGTGCCTTTCGGACCCTTCCAAGCGGGCGGTGTGCCTTTCGGACCCTTCCAAGTGGGCTGTGTGCCTTTCGTGCCCTTCCAAGCGGGCTCCCTGCCAAAAGACTCATTACCGGTGTTTTATTTTGCCATACGTCTGGTTTCTTGCTTAGACTGTATTACCCTTATTTGCTGGTCCTGTTATACATAAAATACACTGCATTACCTGGATTTCTGCTTGTGGTGTCTTTGTTTGCATAATCATTTACCGTGGGTTACAGACTGAACCCCAAGTATCCCCTGCGCATGGGCTCCTACCCGACCCGATCACCAGAGTCCGGACAGAATACAAAGGCCATTACAAGGAGCCCGCGGGGTTACTTTCAGTCATCAAAGTGATAGGAGAATGTTTACTTGAACTGTGCAAATCTGGGACTCCAACTCCAATCACTCTCATGAAGACCATTCACCTACACCTGTTCCGTCACCTGAGAAATCCAACAAGCCTGTTACCAGTATGAAAAAGGAATCTTCTAGGAAACGTGAACCCCTTACCACAACCAAATTGCAACAAAGGCGTGATGATCAGGCTTGCTTTTACTGTGGCAAAAAGGGACACTGGATCACCCAATGTCCTCTGAAACCTCCCAAACCCTCTGTACCGATTGAACAGTCTACGTCACAAGCACAGAGCTCTCCTAAAAGGGGAAGTAGCTTTATTCCCCAGGACAGTGAACCCATGGAGTATATACCACCCCTGGTGATTCCTAATGCTTCTCAAACTGTAGTGGATGTCCAGCTGATGACTGTTCTGTGATGGAATGCAGCTTCTGTGATTCTACAGTCTGTGGCAGTGTGGGTTTCTCCCATATGGATGAACTTCCTATTGCTTTCTGTTCAGCCATGATTGCAAGTCCTATCACTCTTACCTCAGCAAAGTGTGATACACCAGAGACTACCATAGCCCCTAATATCTCCTCTGGACTGATGGCAAAGATACATGACCCTATTCCATCTCTGAGGAGGAAGGGGCCTTCCATCAGTGCTTCCCATACCAAGTCTGCTTCTCCTGTTTTGAACCAGTGCAGTTCTGGTACTATCCCCCTGCCCCCAGTAGTGCCCTGGGTACAGGACAGCTATGTGACCCCTGGTACATGGAAAGAGAAAACACTGAATCATACCTTCTCATCAACTTCTTCAGCATCCAGTCCTAATTTGACCTATGATTGCACCACAGATAACCTTTCCTTTGATTGTGTTATTACCTCTAATGGCAATGTAATCAGAAATGAAGACCTGGAGATCTGTAAACAAGCTTTACCGAAAATGAAGAAGAAATCACGTTAAGTACATCCTTCTGCTCAGTTTATTAAAGGTGTACAGATTTTGTTCAGACTGTTCGTGTTCAGTGACCGCTCCTTGGGGAGGAACCACTTTTTCGCTGCCTGAACCATGGCTTTTTTTTTTTTTTTTATACCTGTGTTGTTTAAATCTGCTACCACTAGTGGCCGCCCTCTGGAGCACTCAGAACTCAGGTGTGCCTTGTTACCTGGGTTGAGCCCTAGCCAATACATCCAGCTGGGCCTTGTTACGTGGGATTACCCTGCCTTTGTATTGAAGTCTATGGATCTTCCTGCTGTGGCTCTGCACCTGTACTGTTCCTGGTTCCCTGCTTTGTGTCCTTATCAAGTGGACTCCCTGCTTTGTGTCCTTCCAAGTGAGCGGTGTGCCTTTTGTGTCCTTCCAAGCGGGCTCCCTGCCAAAAGACTTATCACCGGTATTTTATTTTGCCATACGTCCGGTTTCTTGCTTAGCCTGTATTACCCTTATTTGCTGGTCCTGTTATACATAAAATATACTGCATTACCTGGATTTCTGTTTGTGGTGTCTTTGTTTGCATATCTACTTGTAATGTTATGTCCATGTTTAATGCTATGTCCATGTTTAATGTCATCTCTATGTGTAATGCTGTGACGGAACCCTCCATCACTGGGACCACCAGAGAGGCCTAACTGCCAGCCTCCTCCCTATTGACTATGGGCCCTGGGTTTGTAAAGACTTCTGTGGTTACCCCCAGCAGTATCATCTCATCACTGGCTGAGGGGATTATCTCCAGCAGACAGCCAGGATCTGGACTAGCCGGCTCAGTGTCAAATGCCATATCCATGCTTAATGCTATGTCCGTGAGTAGGTCTACATCCATGTTTAATGCTATCTTCTTGTGAAATGCTCTGTCCATGTTTAATGCTATGTCCATGTGTAAAGCCATTTCTCTCTTTAATGCTATGTCCATTTATATTGAACAGATGATGTTAAGGCAGTCAATAAAGGCAAAGAGCTTGCGGTGGAGACATAATCATCCGCAGAAGCTTTGTGCTTCTGTGTTGTCAATTACGTTTTGCCTTTTCTTCTCTACAGGTATAAATACACAGTTAACCTCTTAGTGTCCAGAGGGAAGGACAATCTTTCAAGCCATGGTTCCCCAGAGGTTTCCCCCCTCCTTAGGGGTGGTTTTTCCTCTCCTGCGTGACTGGTGACTGGTGACCTGAAAGGTGACTCTTCGTGAGTCTCGAGGTAGCTGTCACCATGATCATTGCTTTCCGGCCTAATTAATTGAACTATTAATTAATTTTGTAATTAATAATAAATAAATTAAATGACCATCAGTTTCTGTTGTGTTTTTTTATACTATTGACTAAAAGTAGCTGTAACCATATGTAATAACAAAAATGAATGTTTAAAATGAATGAGTTTATCCAGACCAATGGATCGGGCCCAACCAGTGTGTACGCTAAAGAGCTGCAGGCCTGGCTTCCTCAGGGCCCTTTGCCAGGCATTTCATGCTTTATTAAAAAACATCAATGCACAGGTGTACAAAAAGGACAATGTATGAATTTAAAAGGTTACAAATTTGCATCGGTGCGTCTCATGTTTAGACGTCACTTACATCTTCACACACATCATAGTTAAACATTTAGAATAAGTAATGTTATACAAAATACTAAAACCCCATATTTTTCATATATATCTAAACCCTCACTAAATCAGTTGACAGAACATACCCCCCCAACAACAATTCAGGTGTCCAGATTGTATATGCATTTCGAGCATTTTAATTGGGCTTATAAGGTGTATATTGCTGTTTTTGGAACTTTTTTTTTACATTTAGTATGTTGGGTTTGTAAATGGAATCTTTAAACAAAGAAGCCATGAACACCACCCAATCTAGGATATGTCACTAGTGGCTTCAGGACACATTCCAAGCAGACATTTGGCCATAGATTAGCTATAGAAATACTTTGTTGAACTTTTTTTCCACCAACGCTTCTGTGTTTTTTTTTTGTTTTGTTTTTTTTTTTATTTTTTTAAAATTTTTTGGCACAGGTTATAAGTTATGGCAGAGAAATCCAGTATATGTTTTTTAGATTATGGAAATGCCCTACATGCATAGGTTTTTTACATTATTATTTTTAATTTGCCTGGAACAAACTTTTTGATAGCTGCGCAGAGTTTTTATATAGGTCATGTGCCATCAAAATACCCTACATTTTCATCTTGTTTTACTAAGTTGCAGCAATCCTACGGTCTGTTTTTTTTTTTTTATCTCAATTCAAATCTCCGTTTATTCAAGGTATGCGTAAAGACAAGTTATAGTGTGTACATTAGAGGAATGAGAGACACCTCCCGCGTTTGCACAGTAAAACAACGGTCCGCTAAAACAAATCGGTAAGCATACCAGGGTCCGAAAGACTCTAGAATGAACAGTGGAGAGTGAACAACACCAGATACGGAGAGGAGATCAACATACTGTGATCATGTCAGAAAATGGGAACGTGAAAGTGGCCATACCAAGTCAGGACTCTAGGAACGATTCTTAGAATCATGTTTATGCATTGTCATCTTTAAAGAGTTTCTTCTGAATCAATGTCATCGGGAAGGTTCATACAGGTTATCAGAGAAATATAGAGAAGAGCATCTCTGGATAGCTTCACCCTACTAATAGGAATCTCTGAGCGTGGTTTCTCCTTCTCTGTAACATAAGTTACATGCACGGGGCCTTTGAAGTCAGTTGTGGAGATGTTGTCATGTGTGTTCCGATTCATGTTGACACTTGAGTACTTCTGCGTACTCTTTGTAAGAGGAGTCGCAGCCACCCCAACGCCTGTGCGAAGGACAAAGAACCATTTAAACAAGTGATATTCATAAACTGAATCGCAAATCTGATGTCATAATCCAACTCCATGAGTAAAATGACTACATTAAACTTATTGCACAGCTTAGGGACAGCATTAGAACTCTTTGCTGTGTGATATGTATGCTCTATGTATGTTGTCCGGATATATATATATATATATATATATATATATATATATATATATATATATATATATATATATATATATATATATAGGCAATAAAGCTTGCTAAAATTGTATGTAAATACCCTTCTGCCCTCAAGCGTTACCTGCAAGAGGAGTCCAGACCGCCCAGTAAAGGGTTATAGATTTCCACATATCCACACAACTATTTCCAAAGCGGGCAGAAAGGCCGGGTGCCCCGGGAAGGGCTCCTCGTAGCTGCGAGTTTGGGAGTTGCCCTCAGACCTCCCATATACGTGCCAGCCTTCCTACCGCCTGACACATCGCATCTCTCTCCTTCTTCGCAGCACGGGCTGAACAATGACAAGCACAGCGCACATACGAGGTTCTCTTCCTAGGTACAAATAAAATGTTAGCTGCCATTGGCTGCACTGTTCAGCTCTGGAGTTATTTTTGTATGGCACCATATGATTGGTCAATGTCAGGCGGTAGGAAGGCTGGCACGTATATGGGAGGTCTGAGGGCAACTCCCAAACTCGCAGCTACGATTACCCTACATAACAACTCCCCTGCAATGCATGTGTTCTTCCTGTGTGTAAGTGTAAAGTGTCAGAGAAATGTATGCCCCGGGGGTATCCTAATCTCATTCTATTGGTGTCACAAATCAGGGATTTGTATTGTTAAAGTGATGCTAAAAGGACATTTGGGGCTTTAGTCAGGATTTTGGCCATCTTGCCTTTGCTAAGGTCACAGACCTTACTGACTATATCTCCCCAAATTAACTGGATCAAAAAAAACACCCATAAAAACGTCCTATTGCACAGGATGGTGAGTGTGTGGCTTTGTAAACCAGTGGCCCTCTGGGAATTTGCCTCGTATGCCAGATGACCAGTCCAGGCCTAGGTCTATTTCTTAAAGGGAGCTGGAACACATTTACAGAAGGGGGGTACATAGAAAACTAATACAAGTCACATAGAAAGGATCCAGTTGTGATGGAACTGCTGCGTTTAGTCCTTTTTACACTAGGCATCACAATGGATGTGTGGGGGATTGCAAAACGAACACAAAAAAGCTTCAGTGAATTACCTAAAGCAGGAGTTGACAAATTTGGTTTGAATCTAGGAGCCAACCAAAAATTTAGGAGCCAACGTTTTTTTCTTCCCCAAACATGTTTTTCTTTTCATTTATTACCTCCTGGTCTGCTGTATCACTTTGTACAGTACTGCAGTTAACCCCATTATGACAAAGGGTTATTTTACACCATAAAAACTCAAGCTTGTATGTTTAACCATTATTCTTACACTTACACACACTAACACATACAGTAACTGACGCGTGTGCTACACTCATGTACACACATGCTAACACTATACACTAATACACACATCATATGCTGACATAATGCCAACATGGTGGACATACTGACTGGCACTATACATATACACACACATACACACTGACTCTGACATAACAATGTAAACACACACTCAGACTGACCCCAGTAACTATACAGATACACACTGACTGACACTACAGTATACACATTCATGCATTACCCAAACCCGCACACACACATACGCCTCGTAGAGAACGGCAATGCTGCTGTCCATTGTGAATCTGGCAACATATGCTTTTCGGGGGGGGGGGTTTGTAGTGAAGCAGGTGCCATGAGGCGCACAGCAGGGTCGCATAACATGCATTACATGACCCCACTGGGGTGTCAAACACACAACACATGGTTTACAGACCATTTGATGTAGCACCTAAGCAACACAACATACGGTAAATAATGCATGACACAGTGCAGTAAATAAAATATGAATACAAAGTATGAATACAAAGGTCACAAAATAATATGGTATTCTTCCACAACACATACCAGTGACTTGTTCTAGCCTTGGCTGAATATGCCCAAGGCAGCAGGTCATGAGGCATTAGACCTTTTAACACAACCGGGAGTAGATTACCCTACTGAGCAATCCAGATCCCCTATGCACTACAGCATTATGGGTTGATTGGGGAAATCAATGATCCCGATTGTAACCAGCCCAATTACATCTGGATGGAATAACCCCCTATGGCAAGCTTCCACAACACTACAGGTCCTTAAGAGACCAACACTATTATATCACAGTGCCCTGCAGAGAGGATGGCAGCTGCATCGGTGCAGGATGTGGGTAATGTGCTGCCCTGTGTCAGGCCTGGCATGTGCATTACTAAAGGAATCGAGGAAGAACGTTCAGTTTCAAACAGATTTATGGGTCCTGCCATTTGTTTTGGTTAGTTACACATTACTATGTTTGAAGCAATAAAATAGAAACCACAATAGGCTGAGTGTAGTGAATGATTAATAGCCACTGGACCTACTTATACATTGATTTTATGTGGTTTTATTAAGGATATAATTGAGTAACATATTTTGTCAAAACCACTATATCTATTTTTATCCCAAGGCCTATACCTTTTATTTTTTTTATAATTTGCTTGGGACATAGATACATATAATGATTATATATGTATATATATATTATGTATATACATATTATGATGTCATATCTTTGTGTGAAGCAGTGGGACAGTCGCCTCAGGATCACACACAGGATTTCTGCAAGGTAAGTGAGTAAGAAAGGGGTAGTAGGAACATGTAGAGATAGGAATAAAGATATGGATAATGAGGAGAAGAAAGAAAGGGGAGAGAAGGGAGAGATAATGAGAAAGAAGAGAGAAGAAAGGGGAGAGATAATGTGAAAGATATGAGATGGAGAAAAGTTATAGAAATAATAAAAAAAGGAGATAATGAATTAAGACAGATAATAGATAGACAGATAATAGAGAGGTAAAGAGAAAGAAGAGGGTTAAAGAGGAAGAGAGATAAAAGGGAGAAGAGAGAGCAGGAGAGAAACTGAAAGGGGGAGAGAGATGTGGACAAAGGGTGAGGTATACAGAAAGAGGAAGTGGAGAAAGAGGAAGAGATGTATATAGATGAGAGATGTAGGGGGAAAATGTGATATACTTACAGCAAGTCAGCTCTAGCGCTGGATCGGTGAACACTGCAGGAGAGGGTCTATTCAGACCCCCATGCACAAGCACGACAAGCATTCCCATTGATTTGAGTGAATCAGTGGCAAACAGTGACCACAGACAAGGAGGAAAGCTGCAGCAACAGGGCTACAACTTCTAGGTCATATAAGTGCTCTATTGCATTTTAGTTTTGATGAATGCATATTAAAGTAACCTTCGCGACAATGGCTGTTTTAACATTTTTGCTGTGTTTGTGCTTAGCTATGATTTTTGTTTTTCTCATGTACTGTAACCACTCACATTATATATTGGGGGGGTTCAGGACAAGAAAATATAAGAGTCCATTATTTTGATCATATCATATAATGTATTAAAAAAAATATATATAGTAAAAATTGAAGATGCTTTTTACTACAAGAACTAATGAAAATACCTGCTAAATAGATTTTAAAATTTGCTGTGCGGGTCAGTCAACTTCTTCCACACTAAACCCATTTTTATGGACCTTGCTTTGTGCACTGGGCACAGCCAAACTGGGATAGGAAAGGGCCTTCCCAGGGGCATAACTAGAAACCACCGGGCACTGGTGCATTCCCCCCAACTGCAACAACTGGTCTGTGCCTTCTTTGCCCCTTACCCTCCCTTCCAACATATGTAAACACACTTACACAAATTACATACACTCACTGACACACACTCCATCTCACCCCACTTACGCAATTACTCATCCATGCTCACACACACAAGTATACATCTATGCTCACATACACGCACACACACAAGAACACATCCATGCTTTCACACACAAGTACACATCCATGATCACACACACCCACAAGTTAACATCCATGATCACACACACACGTGCACAGGAATGCTCATACAGGCACACACATATTATACATATATATATATATATATATAGAGAGAGAGAGAGAGAGAGAGAGAGAGAGAGAGATTTATTCACGGGTAATGCCTCTCGTTTAGACTTAATCTAAAGTAACATCATGGCTGCTGCAGAAACCTGCATATGTAGCCTAGAATGTAACCTCATTGATATAATTTGTTACTATGGAAAAGTTATACACCGCTTACATGATTTCACGTTACATTACTTTTTTTCTTGGAAGCTTCCAAGGTGTTGCCTGTACTCAGCACCATATGTGGAATATCACCTTTAGGGATAAAACATTTTGAATAGATGTCTCTCTGAATAGGGACACCATATTGCATGTATTGTTGTTTTAGAGGACTCTTTATCGAGTAGAGTGTCTCTTTATAGGACTCCTGTTATGTAATCATAGTCTTCAAGCCTCTCAAATCATCCTGCCTTTACACAGACATTTCGCTTTGTATTTATCAATATTGCTTCCTTACACAATACCTCTCGTCCATGGTCTATCCTTTCTGGCTTATCACAAAGCATAAGATACAGGAGAATATTAACCTGAAAGAAAACCGAGGCATTTATGTTTCAATTGTATACATTAGGTCGATAAACTCACAAGCTGCGTTTGCTTGTCAAGCAGTGGCGTCTCCAGCTTTCATATTTAGGGGGGCACATGGGGGGCCAGGGACCAAAGTAGGGGGGCCAATTATAAAACAGTACATATACACTATATATATATATATATATATATATATATATATATACACATATACACACACACGTTAGGCAGTTATTTCTCATTCTTTAATATTAGCCCCTGCTGACAATATATATAAATATTAGACCCTGCTGCCGATATATAGAAATATTACACCCTGCTTCTGATATATATTAATATTAACCCCTGCTGCGGATATATATTGATATTAGCCCCTGCTGCGGATATATAATTATATTATACCCTGCTGCCGATATACATAAAAATTATACCCTGCTGCCGATATATATTAATATTTGACCCTGCTACCAGTTTATATTAATATTAGCCCCTACTGCCAATATATATTATTATTCCCTGCAGCCAATATATATTAATATTAGCCCCTGTTGCCGATATATATATAAATACTAGACCCTGCTGCCAATATGAATATAAATACTAGACCCTGCTGCCAATAAATATTAATATTAGCCCCTGCTGCCAATATATGTTAATATCTCCATCTCCCTCCCTATCTATCCTATCTATCCCCTCTCCCTCCCAATCTATCCTGTCTATCCCCTCTCCCTCCCAATCTATCCCCTCTCCCTCCCAATCTATCCTATCTACCCCCTCTCCCTCCCAATCTATCCTATCTACCCCCTCTCCCTCCCAATCTATCCTATCTACCCCTCTCCCTCCCAATCTATCCTATCTATCCCCTCTCCATCCCAATCTATCCTATCTATCCCCTCTCCCTCCCAATCTATCCTATCTACCCCCTCTCCCTCCCAATCTATCCTAACTACAACCTCTCTCCCCCCCAATCTATCCCTGTCTACCTCTTCTCATTTCCTATCTACCTCTTTTCACTCTCTAACCCCCTCCTAACTTTCTATCCTCTCCCCCCCCCTTTGAAGTTCACTTACCTTGGGCTTGTAGAAGTCCAGCGGCGGGATCGCGAGGTCTCTGTCTTCCTGGTTCTGCCACAGTGCGCGGCTTCATTGCTGAGCGCCGGATATGACATCATATACCGGCGCTCGGCTTGAAATGCCGGCACTGCGACCAAGGCAGAGGCCTCGCGGTCGCGGAGAAGAGTGAGAGGCGCCGAACGGTCGATGAGAACTTATTCCTCAGCGACCGCTCGGCGCCTCTCTCTCTCCTCCGGATCTATTAAAAAAAAAAAAAAAAAAACGGCGTTTCAATTGGGGGGGCACACCGGGGGGCACAGCATGATGTAGGGGGGGCCATGGCCCCCTCTGGCCCCCCCCGCCGACGCCACTGTTGTCAAGTAGCGTATGATGAAGTTTAATATACAGAACCAACCTACAAATGTATATATTAACTATATCAAACACTTGTGTTTTTTTGTTTGTAAATAGGTTTGTGAAGAAGTGTATATAATAAAAATACTATATTTTATAATTGCACTGGACTTTTTTCTGCCTTTAAGAAGCGGTTTACATGTTACCATATTTCTATGTAAGACTACATTTTGATTCAAAATATTACAGAAATTATATTCAAGAAGACAGGCACCTCTTTGATCCTCCCCTTTCTCATTATCTCTCCCATTTGTTTATCTCTTGCTTTTCTCCCTATCTCTCCTTCTCTTTCTCTCCGTTTTCACCCTACATCCCTCATCTATATACATCTCTTCCTCTTTCTCCACTTCCTCTTTCTGTATACCTCACCCTTTGTCCACATCTCTCTCCCCCTTTCAGTTTATCTCTCCTGCTCTCTCTTCTCCCCTTTATCTCTCTTCCTCTGTAACCCTCTTCTTTCTCTTTACCTCTCTATTATCTGTCTGTTATCTATTATCTGTCATTTAGACCTCTTCTGTTGCCCCATGAGTGTGGTGGACGACTACCTTAAGATGACATGAAAAACCCCATGCCTGGGCAACAGAATCCTGGTAGCCGTTTAATACAAGTCCCTTGCTGCACAAGATCCTGGACCAGGTTACACGTAACAAATTGTTAAGCAAAAAGAGAAGTTCAATAAAAATTAGATTAAACTTTATTATTGGTATACTCGTTCATACAATTCAAATAAAATATTTAACAAGCAGAGATAATAAAAGTGTTTTTCTTCTTTACTTGTGGCAGCAGATTCTGCAATAGAAACAAAAGTCTTAATATTAATGGTTATAATGGCACAACAGAGGTCAACCTGAAGTCCATCTTTGTGAGGAGATTATGATATATATATATCAAATAGGCATACCTGGGAACTCTCTGTGTTTGACCCGGAGATCTCCAGTTGAAGTACCTACCGGTTCCTCCGGGTCTCAGGAGCGGGGTCTTGATGCACCCCGCTCCCTGCCCATTTGCCCTTTAAATGGGCGTGTTTCAGTCTAATTTCTCCTACCTTATTTACGTATTTACCTTCAGTATTAGCCAACAACCTCTATTGCCCTCTTTCCTTTCCTTTATTCTTGTACTTTTACTAATGCTCTATTTTCAGTCCTTAAACTTGGCTTACTTCTGTCTATCTTCTTCCTCTGCTTCCTCTACCACCACTGCTACTTCTGCTATCTTGACTTCCTCTTCTCTGATGCAATGCAAAGAAAAAAAGTTGCTTTACAAAGAGTTTTAATTAGCATGCTTGTGAACTAATAAAATTCCTCCTTGTTTTCGAGGTTAAAGAATAAGATTTACTCTCCAAATGCTCACCTCTGTATCTGTTCTTCCATTTTAATCTCTAAAAATGACAGAGAATGAAGACACATTTATACGTTTTTCATTCCAATCAATCTGTTCTCCAGATATTTGTTACTCTTTTATTAGATACACAAAAGAGTTACGACAAATAAATCTGTTACACTACAAAATCTTTTCTTTGATAATATATAGTGTTCAGTCTGTTTGTTCTTAGCTTTTGATAAAAAGTCTTCTTAATGAGAGGTAATGTGTTGTATGATATGTTTAAGAAATGTTTCTTTTTAGTGACTTTGGTTCTTTAGTTAATTTCCTGTACACTAAGCAGGTTGCTCAGAGTGCATCAGATTGCACTGGGATCAAGCTGAATGGCAGCCAAAATCTGGTGACCTATTATAAAACAGCCCTGGTTATAATTATATATTATGTGTTCATTTTCTAACACTTATTAGTAAAAACTAAATTCCTGCTAACACCTGGGTAGTTATCACCCCAATTCTATTTCAAGGACAGCTGGATTGTTATGTGGAGGCTGGCCCAGTCTAGAACAAGATAAGCCAGTTTTGTTGCTCCTATAGGAACAATCAGATGTTCCCATCATTCTTTTGCTGTGTGTAAGTCTCCTCAACAGCACTGCTCCTTTCACTTTGCAGGGAGAGGGAGGTCTTTTAATACATAATAACATAACAAACAGACAAAAAAGGAGAAGAGGGCTCTGCTCTTGCAAGCTTGCAATCTAATTATTGGTGGTACAGCATAACTCATAACTATATACTGAGCCAGACACTGATGGTGGTACAGCATAACGCCTATAACTATATACTGAGCGAGACATTAACAGTTCTACTATTATAATGTGGTCCATACCTTTATTCCCATTTTTTTTTTTAATTGATTTTCAATTACGAACAGACAAACATTAACAGTCCTACTATTATAATGTGGTCCATACCTTTATTCCCATTTTTAACGTCTTATTTCTCAGGATTTAGCAGAGCTTATCATACAGGTACCAAAGAAATAATTTTATATAAATGGTAAGGTCCCTCTATTCGTAATGAATAATTGGGGGTATAATTTCTGTTGATACACTGCTTTAGCTTCCATTCTCCCAGCCTGCAGCATCCTGACATGATTCTAGTGCTATGTCTCATGCCAGCTCCAGGGTGCCTGCAGAATATCTCCAAGTTTAATCCGGATTTCCACATCCAGCCAAGTTTAGTTCTGCTCTGTTCTTGACTACACCTGCTGCTATGTCAGGGCGCTGGTATGTGGCTGCACAACCCTAGGTGCTCAACACCTGGGTGAGTGCGGTCGACCCTGCACCAGGCCCTGTCCAACTCCACTCCTGCGCAATACCTCCTGAACTCCATCTTTGGGCGCGCTGGGTCGTTACAGTTGCCTGTATGGACCCAGTTTCCTGACACCAATAGAGATAATAATTTGCAAAATACCCGTGGGATACAGTCTCTCAGTAAGCGCCGTACTCCGCCCCCCCAAACTTGCGATCTCACTTATATATACTTTTGTCTTAGCCTAAAGTTGGCATTGTCCCATGGGATGACGTTGACTATGTCACTCAAAGTTGTTTACCACGAACGGACACCTGCAAACCTTGAACATGTCACTCAAAGTTGTTTACCACGAAACCCACCTATAAAATCATGACACATAATATGGAAGTTTTACAAAAACAAAGCACAAAGCTCAAACGGAGACAGTTGACCATCGTACGTTATGACTGCCTGATATCTACTAGTATACTTACAATATTATAAATGAAAGTGTGAGTACATTAAATCTTAATAGATAATTATATATTGCATTAATCTTATCATAAGCCATTACATTAATCATGAAGAAATTAAAAAGCAAATATTTTATCATAAGCCTATAACAACCACATCAGCCTTTTTTTCCAGGACAGATATAACTTTTACATATTGCTGACCAGCCCAGATAACATGCTGTCCTGCAGTATGGAGAAGGGAAGGAACCAACTAGTCAGATATGCATCCCCCATACTGCATGGCAGCATCTTATCTGTGCTGGCGGCATCAATACATGGGGGGGCAGCTGAGGCCATTACATAAATCAATACTAAAGGAAGGGGTAGGCTGGGGGTGATACACAAGGGGGCATCTACTAGTTCTATAATCAAATAATCAAATAAACAACCAGGACTTCCGCAACTCAGCACTCTTCTTCTCCGTAGAAAGGACCAAAGTCGCTACACCGCTTAATCTGCAGCGAGTGGTACCTCGTGTACGGGTACATTCGGATCGTTCACAAATCTTATTCCATACAGTTCACCTTCTTCAGTTCAGAGAGAAGCAAGGCCTCTGCGTCATCCAGTGGCAAGCCAGGGGGCAGATGTGCATAACGGGGGGAAGGTTGGAAAATAAAAGGAAATTAAAACAAAATATTTTTCTCAATCATAGCTTTTATTTAAAAAAAAAAAAATAGTTTACTTAGTTTACATGAATTAACATTTACTGGTAAAACTTTTTTTCCTATAGGGCCATCTTATATTCAGGCCTTTTCTTTTTTTCCTAAATTAATAATCAGATTCTGGGGGGTCATCTTATAATCAGGCAAATACGGCAATTTTGGGCTCTTCTTTACCAGTAAATCCACAAAGTATATATATAAAAACACATTAAAACATCATTTTTACCTAGTGTACTCCCAGAAATAAAAAATCGGTTGGGGCTAATTCCCTCCTTAGCAAAAAACCAAAAGATTTTCATACATGTGGAAGGTGTAAGATGTGTGTCAACTTACCGAAAAAAAACCCACCAGTTTCACTTGCACACAAACAGGAACAACATATGAAATAAAAAAGCATTAACTGCAATACCTGGGAACACTTGGAAATATTAGAAATACAAGTGTGAAGCACAGTGTACCAAGACACTGCAATTCATGTACAAAATTCTCCATGGAAACCTTTAACCCCTTAAGGACCGGGCTCATTTTTCGTTTTCTACCCTGTGGGACCGAGGCTGTTTTGACACTTTTGTGGTGCTTGCGTTCAGGTGTAATTTTCTCCTCACCCATTTAGTGTACCCACATAAGTTATATATTGTTTTTTTCAGGACAAGATGGGCTTTCTTCAGATACCATTATTTTGATCGTATCATCTTATTTACTATAAAAAAAATAAAAAAAACATGGTGAAAAATTGAAAAAAAAGACATTTTATGACTTTTATTTGAAAAATCTTTTACTCACCTAAAAAAGCAAGTAAAAAAACTAGCTAAATAGATTCTACTACTTGTCCTGAGTTTAGAGATACCCAATGTTTTTATGTTTTTTTGCTGTTTTTTGTACGTTATAGGGCAATAAGTACAAGCAGCGTTTTATGATTTCCAAATCTTTTTTTACAAATCTGGTCAGTCTGCCTACATCTCCTCCTTGGAACATCTTTGAAGCCGGTTAACTCAATTTAACCCATTCAAACCATATATTTTTGAAAACTAGACACCCCAGGGTATTCCAAATGCTGTTATTTTAACCCTTTCCATGCACCAATTATACAACTACACTTTGTCAAACTTTGTAATAGTAATTTTTTTTATTTTTTTTTCCACACAAATTGTACTTTAGTTATAGATATACAGGTTCTGGTATATGTCACTATCAAACAACACCCCAATGTGTGTTCAGGAACATCTCCTGAGTACAGCGATACCCCATATGCATGGGTTTGTCAGATTGTTTGGCTGGTAAAAGGCTACTTTTGGGGCATGCGTAATTCAGGTGGTCATTTGGTCATTCTGCCTCCATCTCCTCTTTGGAATATCTTTGAAGCTGGTTAACTCAATTTAACCCATTCAAACCATATATTTTGGAAAACTAGACACCCCAGGGTATTCCGAATGCTGTTATTTTAACCCTTTCCATGCACCAATTATAGAACTACACTTTGTCAAACTTTGTAATAGTAATTTTTTTCACACAAATTGTACTTTAGTTATAGATATACAGGTTCTGGTATATGTCACTGTCAAACACCCCCCCAATCTGTGTTCAGGAACATCTCCTGAGTGCAGTGATACCCGACATGCATGGGTTTGTCGGGTTGTTTCAGATTTAAAATGCCACATTTGGGAAGTGCGCTTTTTTTCTCCATTTTGGTCAGTCTGTACCTATGCCCTATCTGTGAGCTAGGCCACTCCAATTTACCCCATCAGCCATTTTTTTTATATATTAGACACCCCTTGGGTATTTGAAGTGCTTTTATTTTAACTCTTTGAGATTTTTGAGAAATTTTAGCACTTGCTCAAAATAATAAACTTTATTTTTTTATTTTTTTTATTTTTTTTAATACTTTTTTTATATATTTTTTTACACATTTTGCTGGTACTGGATGGTTCATCTAGTGACATCACTGCATAATTATTTTTAAATGTTAGCACATTTTTTTTTTAATATTTTACTAATCACATAGTGATTAGAAAGCTGGGCTCCATTGACTTGCATGGTTGAATGCAGTACCTGTATTCAACCAGCAAGTGGAGCCAGTTCTCTAGAGGGTCTGGAGACCATCTAGCAAACTTTTTCTTGTTTGTTTGTTTTTACAGAGCGGCTGCCATCTTACTTGATGGCGAAGATCACCGGCAGCTGCGGCTGTGACCGCTCTCCGGAGCGGTCACAGCCCACCAAAAGGTAAGTGTTTGGTGTCGCTGGATGCCTCCTGATCGAGGCATTCCAGCGACACCATTTAAGTTTAGGAGGCGATCGTTGATCGCCTCCTAAACGCTTTTAAAACGGGCGTCCGCCGCCATACAATGTATGGCGGCTGTTGACGCCCCGGGGAGGGGCCAGATATGGCCCCCGATGCCGACCTCGGCCTTGCTGAATGCCTCGACATCGAGGCATTGCAGCAAGGCCGTTTAAGCGAAGAAAGTGATCCTTGATCACTTTCTAAGCTTATTTAACTTTTTGACGGTTCAGGACCGTCAAAGGTCATTTAGTGACCTTCTTGTCATGACGGTCCTGAACCGGCAAAGGTCGCGAAGGGGTTAATATTGTGGGGATAGATGTAGTGCCACCAAATTGGAGGGGGGCAATTATGTAGAGAATATCTCCAAAAAAGAAACTGAATGGATTTTTAAACTTAGGACCTATCAAAAAGGAGGGCTCAACACCGATTTAAATATAATATCCTTTATTTAGACTATTACAGCATTTAATTTTAACTGTAACATTTAAATCGCAACATTATTTGTAGTGATTTAGTTCTAATATATGCCAATATATATCCATATGTGAGACACTATAAATACATTTATTATTACACATAATACTTTCTCTTGGCCTATGTTTCAATTTAAAGTAGGCATTGTCACATTTACCTTCATTGCACTATATCTCTCTTTCTCCCTAAGATATTTTAGATATTTCTTTTCCATTATATTCCTTTCATTGATTTTCCATATAAACACACATACAAAATGTAAATATACATACATTAGCCATATTCATTCTATTTATGTTTTTCTATATATTTAGATTTTCCCTATATGTATATAAAAATTGATATATATATACGTAAATATCATTATAAAATTCATAAATAATACATAATGTCTAGGGACACTCTTTGTATGAAAGCATTTCGGATATTTTATTGTACATTCGTTTTCTATTCTAAATTAACATATAAATTATCACTATACAATACATTAATTGATTAGGTATTCTTTACTATAATGTAGATACATAAATATGCATTTGTATTTTTTCGGAAACACTCCTTTGAATTGTCAGGTTTCCTAAGGAAGTTCTGTGTCTTCTTCCCCTTGATCTTTAACAGAGAAACTGTCTGATGTCACTCTCCCGTGGCTGGACGCTTGGTAACATGGAAAGATGGATTGGATGACCTACCGTATTTGCTCGATTATAAGACGAGGTTTTCTTCAGAGCAAACGCTCTGAAAAATACCCCTCGTATTATAATCGGGGCCGTCTTATAATGAGACCTCAAATAGGTCTGACTAAAAAATATATTTTTTAGCAAAAAAAACACAATGTCCAAAAATAAATAAATAAATATTTTGATGCCATTTCATCTGTAGAAATGCCTTATACCCCCTAAATGCCACTCTGCCCCACAGATATGCCTTACACCCCCTATAAGCCACTCCGCTCCCGGATATGCTTATACCCTATATTTGCCACTCTGTCCCCCAGATTTGCATTTTACCCCTATATGCCACTCTGCCTCCCTGGTATGCCTTATACCCCCTATATATGCCGTGTCAATGTTTAATGCTACATCCATGTATCATGCTATGTCCATGTTCAATGCTATGTCCAAGTGTAATGCTATCTCTGTGCAGGGCCGGCCTTAGGGGAATGCAACCTGTGCGGCGCACAGGGCACCATGGCAACAGGGGCGCCTGCCCGGGACTTAAATTAAAACATTGGGGGGGGTTAACTTTATTTAACATCCTCCATGTTAAATAAAGTGTTTTTTTAAAAGGATGTTAAATAAAGTTAAAACAAAAAAAAACTGTGTTTTAACTTATGTCCTGGGCGGTCGCTCGTGAAGTTTTCAGCAACCATTTGGCGCCCCTCACTCTCCGAGACTCCGTTGCGGTGCTGGCGTTTCATGCTGAGTGCTGGAATTATGCCACACCGCGGCAGAGCGGGAAGACGGCTCCCATCGCAGGACTCCGGCAACAAGGTAAGTATGGATAGGGAGAGGGGGCAGAGGGGGAGATTTTTTTCCTTTCTTTTTTTTTGGGATGGGGGGCGCCAGAGGAGTAGTCCGCACAGGGCGCCAGAACACTTAAGGCCGGCTCTGGATGTGATGGTCAGATGTTGATGTTGTACTTTTGGTCATATAACTTAAACTCATTTAAACTCTAATAACATCAGAGCTGCTGTAAAACTCATCTGCTCAACTATTCACATGTAACAAATTAGCATAAAGCAGCATCAGCCGGGGAATATCTCTTTGCACCGACAGAATCTTCTATTGTACCCATATTGCAAAAATGATGGACTTAAGTTGCACCTGCACCCGTGTTGCACCTAAAGGACTTGTTTTATTTATTTAGTATTATAAATATGTGCAGGAATATTTTCTCTGTTAGACACGTTATGCAAACAGAAATATTCCCTGGCTGTCGCTTTATGCTAATTTTCTCAAAGTTACTTTGTTACATGTGAATAACGGATATTATTAGAGTTTAAAGGATTTTCAAGAAACATTTTTTTCCTCACTCCAGTTGTCCTTTAATTCAACTTCCTCTACGTGTTTATTTCTTGTTTCCATGGCAACCGGACAGGTGACTGGGATTCTGAAAACAAACATTTTGGACGGATTTCGTCCAATCTTAAAACAGAGACAGACAAATTTCGTCGACTATGAAGAAATGTTTCCCCCGAAAACAAACACGGAAACGAACCTTCTTTTGCCAGTGCCCAAGTCTAATATATATATAATTATTATTGTTAATTGTTTTATATAGCACCATCAAATTCCGTAGCGCTGGACAATGGGTAGACAGGACATAACAAGCATGCACATCTTAAAGAAAAGGAAGAGCAAGATTGGGGTATTAAATCCCTATAAACCAAAGCTATATACAAGTAAAACCAATTTGAAACAAGAAAAGTATAAACTTAACTTTTATGGACTTGTCTGAAATAGATAATAGACAAATATACATGCATTTGGATTCGTAAGAAATTATATTTTAATAAAATGTGTGAATTTTGTTAATTCGTACCAATGTCTGAAAATGAGCTGTCAATGGCCTGCCCCCTCCTAAGCCAACAAAGTTAGTTCTTGTTTATGTAATAAATTAATATGCGTGTAAGCATACTACTATATGTGTGTTAGTATGCTATTGTGTGTAAGTATGTTAGTGTGTGTGCGTGTAAGTAAATGTTATGTGTGAGATGTGATATGGATAGGTGTAACAGAGTTATGTATGATATGTGATAGTTATGAGGGAGTCATGTATGACTTGTGATGTCTGCAAGGTGTTATATGTGATGGGTGGGAGGTTTTCTATGTAGTTGTGAGTGAATGAGGTGTTATGAGTGAGGTAGCGACGTGTGATGTTTGATAGGTGCGAGGGATTAGGTTGTTATATGTGATAGGTGTAGCAGAGTATGGTGTTATGTGTGATCATTGTGAATTGTTATATGTAATAGGCGTGAGGGGGGTGAGGTTTGATATGTGATATGTAGAGGATGTTTTAGTGAGTGTCAGTTATGGTAAAGGTGTGTGTTCTAGTGCATATATTAGTTATTGGGGGGTTAAGGGTCTGAAAGGCCTCATGGCTTTTCCTGCCCATGGGCCAGTAGGTGCCAGAACTCTCCTGGTTAGTGTATTAGTATGTTAGTGTATGTATGTTGTTAGTGTGTTTGTAAGTATGTTAGAGTGTGTATAGGTATATAACTGCATATATGTGTAGGAGGGCCCAAACCATAGGTCTCACAGAGGGCTTCAGCATTTTTTGTTAGGGCACTAGAAACAGGGCCGGCCTTAGGGGTGTGCGACCTGTGCGACCGCACAGGGCGCCATGGTAGCAGGGGCACCTGCCCGGGACTTAACTTAAAACATCGTTTTTTTTTGTTTTGTCATGTTAAATAAAGTTTAAAAAAAACCAAAAAAAACCCGATGCTTTAATCTAAGTCCCGGGCAGGGGCGCCGAGCGGTTGCTCTTGAAGTTCTCAGCAACCGCTCGGCACCCCTTACTCTCCGTGACTCCGTCGCGGCAACATGAAATGCCGGCACCACGGCAGAGTGAGAAGACGGATGCCTCCGCGCTTTGACCGCACGACTCCGGCAACAAGGTAAGTGTGTGGGGGGGTGTAGTTTGAAGGGGCAGAGGGGGGTGTAGTTTGAAGGAGCAGGGGGGGCAGTTTGAAGGGGCAGTTTGAGGGGGGCGCCAGAGGAGTAGTCCGCACAGGGCGCCACAACGCCTAAGGCTGGCTCTGACTAGAAAACATCACCATTTCTCATGATTAATAATGAAAAATGAGTATTTGAATATTAAAAAGATTTGTATTAAAAAGATTTGTACGAACAGAAGTCAGCAATGGCAAAAGTTTCTTCTCTCCCCAGGCCCCCCTAAATGGACAGTTCTAACTGTTCCATAAATCACAAACTATGAATCATTTTATTCATTTTATTAAGTCAAACCCATTAACTACATACCACCCTTCATGTTTTCATTATTACATTGATGAAGAAAACTTACATACCAACACAGATGTGTACTTTCTGACACAACAGTGAAACTGACACAGCCTTAAAATGCCATCAACATTTCACATAGAAGCCATGTTTTTATTAATTTCATGAAGAAACATTTCAACTCTAATAGATAAACATGCAACCATTCATATTCGAGGACAGAAATACAAGTTGAAATTACAAATGTTACTAAAATAAAAGCTGAAACCTTTCTCTTTCTCCACTGATCCATATGTGTTATTCTGAACCTCCTGGAGCACTTCCGCATCACAGGGGAGAGGTTGTCCCACTGCTGCGTGCCAAGGCTCCACCTTGATGCACAAGTGCTCCTGGAGGCCATGGTTACGCAAGGAATCATTGGGAGAAGCAGATCACTGAAGAATAAAGAAGACGGAAGACATGGAAATCAGGAAGAAAAAAAAAGGAGAAAAAGTGAGGAGGGGAAAAGAAGAGGGTAGGGAGACATTAAGAGAGAGTGTGACAAAGGGTAACAGAGAGTTACAGAGAGCGAGTGCAGAAAATGAGATTCAAAAGAGAATTGTGAGATTTTGTTTGATTGTTTCATTGGACATTCGTATGAATTAATGAAATTGGTAAATTTCATAAAAATTTCATAAAAACTAAAAAATTTGTACCAATCTGAATAACCAAGTCTATTATGCGTTATTCTCACAGTTTATTTTTGTGATCGTAAATTATCCAGGGATTTGCACCCATTAGCATTGTTGTTGCTATTGTACATCACTGAGATCATAGTTCACAAATAGAGGGTACTCATTGGTACAAATTAATGCAGCATTTGTTGTTTGCAATACTATAGCTGCAGTATTCAACGCAGGTGCTGCAAAATACAGGAAAACTGTTAATTCTTCCATAGGATGAGATAAAACATGGGAATGAATATTGTGACAATGAACCTTGGCAAAACAATAAATTATACTTTTGCATGATTCTGATAATCATTCGCAATCAGAAACATTGCTACTTCAATGTATAAAATTGGCATTTGCCCAGCACCCACCATCAATAGACCATGGCTGTCAAACCAGTTGCTAGAGAAGTTGGCCTAGGCAGTCATACATGATAATTAAGGATTGTATTATTCAATTATAAAATCTAAATCTATACAGGCATAAAGAATCTTTTTTACGAAGGCATTTTTATTATTTTAAACCAAATTTGTTTGGTTACCTTATTGTGCACCAAATACAATATGTTTATTTAGTATACAGAACTATAAAGTACACGATTAGAAGACAGCATACTCCTGCCATCATATGCACTTTAGTGAATTTCACAGCTGAGAGCTCCCTTTAAATGTATGTGGTGCCACCCTTGCAAATGCAAGAATCCCTAATATGCATTTCCAAGGGTTCAGGTGAGTTTCTGATGTCTCTGGGACGCTTTCAAATGTTTCACACAATGTGTGTGATTACTCCAGGTTACAGTACAATCCTTTGTGAAATATCGTGCCTACAAAAAGCCTCCCGTCATAGAATGCAGCACAAGAAGAGCCTTGGATCAAAGAACCATTGTTGACATACATTTGGGTCACTATAGGATGGTCAGAATGTATGTTCTGCACGCAGACAACCTAAAGAAAAAAAAAATACATTTTGGAGAGTGAAGGTTCTTTAAAAGTAATTTATTCAAGTGTTCCTAACAAAGTTATTGCTCTACCTTAAGAGCCATGAATTTTTATTTGACTTCTTTCTTTCCATAGAAATATAAGTACAACCCAGCGTGCCCCCAGTGCCTATGCATGGACAGATGTCCATAAATGTTGCCAGAAGGAGGAAAGAAAGCAGATAAAGAGAAAGCATACAGAAGGGGATCAGTGTAGGGATCAACCAATCTCAAAACCACCATGTGAGTGCCACATGGATATTTTATTATTAGCATTCATTCCTTACTCCAGATTATCCGAGGTTTATTTTTATTGTATAAAAAAAACCAGGACCACCTCCTGTTTTTACAGTGTGCTGTACATTTTCTATTATAAACTAATAACTCAATGTTTCCTTTTTTACAGTTTATGAAGCTAGAGATGGTGGTAGTGCAGTCAGACACTGTTGAACTGGCTCTTCACCTGGAGCGGCATTAAGGGCACTAACCAACCTCATGTGAGAATTATTCCTGCAATGATTCATTTAGTTTTTCATAAACCTCTAAGATCACAAAAGTTTATGTGACTTTTTCTATGTTGAAAAGAAAATGCTTCACGAAAATTTAAACACTAACCTCTGATCCAGGGGGATCTTCAGTTTCTTTCCATTTGGATGTGCTCCTGTCCAAATGTCTCCTGTGTTTGGGTCAACAAACAGATTGTCCACAAGTGTATCTAACTGCAAAACCTAAAATAAAAAAGGAATATGTGTTAAATAAAACATCATCTCCTCTGAAACAAGTGATAGTTATTTTAGTATTTTGTGTATGGTTTAATATGTCTCCTGATATCTAAGTAAACCATTTTGAGGCAACATTCAGTAATTCTCTTCACCTCACCCATGATAACAAGTCAAGGTATCTTGAGAATGGGTACATAACTGTTTCATAGAATATCTCCCAACAGTCCCAGTTTTCCGATTTTCAGGAACTTTTCCAATGACCCTGGTCATACTTGACAACTTTTGCTCCAGGTATCCAGGCACAGAAAGGGGAGC
Source organism: Spea bombifrons (assembly GCF_027358695.1). Lineage (NCBI taxonomy): Eukaryota > Metazoa > Chordata > Amphibia > Anura > Pelobatidae > Spea > Spea bombifrons. Next base: position 80,208,613 of record NC_071087.1, on the reverse strand, counting down.
CTAAAGTAGATGAAAGTTACGTGGTGCTGCATGACCCTGCAGCATTGAGCCTGGAGCTCCATGAGGGTGAAAGGGTAGATTCTCAGAGTCGCACAGTCTGGAACTGACTCCTTGTTCTACACTGTTCTAATCATATATAAGACTCCATAATAATAAATAGTAGCATCACAATTAACTATGAATTATCAAGAACAATTGAAATTCAGCAGTAATGTAAGCCTCTCACCTTCAGGGCCGGACTGGGACGGAAAAGCAGCCCTGGAAAAATTTGGAGACCAGCCCCATATAGTTTATCTCACGGTGAAGCTCTTATACCCACGCACACACCTTATACACACCCGAGTCACACTATGTGCCATTCTTTTTATCTCATTATTTGTATTAAAATGCCAGAAAGCAAAAGTGTTAAAAGGCCCTAATAAATGAAATACATTACACATAATGGGATCAAAACATTTACTACTGCGAACATTTTTAGATGAAAGAGTTCCATTTTATTCAGTGGAACAAAACACTGATCACATTATTCTTCACGATATTCTGGTAAGAAACTTTTATTTCTTTATTAATTCATGTAGACTATTTTTTTCCATATTTAATAAAAGCTATGATTGAGACATGTTTGGTTTTTATTTCCTTTCATTTGACAACCTACCCCCGAGTTATGCACCTCTGCTTGCCACTCTGCCCCCCTGATATGCCTTCTAACCCCCTATATGCCACTCTGCCTCCAGAAACGCCTTATACCCCCTATATGCCACTCTGTCCCATGATATGCCTTCTAACCCCCTATATGCCACTCTGCAATATAGGGGGTTAAAAGGCATATCATGGGACAGAGTGGCATATAGTGGGTATAAGGCATTCCTGGAGGCAGAGTGGCATGAAGGGGGTTAAAAGGCATATCATGGGGCACTCTGCCTCCAGAAAAGCCTTATGCCCCCCATATGCCACTCTGCCTCCCTAATATGCTTTATACCCTCCTATATGCCACTCTGCCCCATAATATGCCTTTTAATCCCCTATATGCCACTCTGCCTCCAGAAATGCCTTTTACTCCCTATGTCACTCTGCCTCCAGAAATGCCTTATACCCCCCATATGCCACTCTGCCTCCCTGATATGCCTCAACCCTCCTATATGCCCCTCTGCCCCGTGATATGCCTTTTAACCCCCTTTTTGCCACTCCACCTCCAGATATGCCTTTTGACCCCCTATATGTCACTCTGCACCCAGAAATGCCTTATACCCCTATATGCCACTCTGTCCCATGATATGCCTTCTAACCCCCTATATGCCACTCTGCCATATAGGGGCTTAAAAGGCATATAATGGGACAGAGTGGCATATAGGGGGGTATAAGGCATTTCTGGAGGCAGAGTGGCATAAAGGGGGTTAAAAGGCATATCATGGGGCACTCTGCATACAGAAAAGCCTTATGCCCCCCTATATGCCACTCTGCCTCCCCAATATGCTTTATACCCTCCTATATGCCCCTCTGCCCCGTGATATGCCTTTTAACCCCCTTTTTGCCACTCCACCTCCAGATATGCCATTGACCCCCTATATGTCACTCTGCATCCAGAAATGCCTTATACCCCTATATGCCACTCTGTCCCATGATATGCCTTCTAACCCCCTATATGCCACTCTGCCATATAGGGGGTAAAAAGGCATATCATGGGACAGAGTGGCATATAGTGGGGTATAAGGCATTTCTGGAGGCAGAGTGGCATAAAGGGGGTTAAAAGGCATATCATGGGGCACTCTGCCTCCAGAAAAGCCTTATACCCCCCCTATATGCCACTCTGCCTCCCTGATATGCCTCAACCCTTCTATATGCCACTCTGTCCCATGATATGCCTTCTAACCCCCTATATGCCACTCTGCCATATAGGGGGTTAAAAGGCATATCATGGGACAGAGTGGCATTTAGTGGGTCTAAAGCATTTCTGGAGGCAGAGTGGCATGAAGGGGGTTAAAAGGCATATCATGGGGCACTCTGCCTCCAGAAAAGCCTTATGCCCCTTATATGCCGCTCTGCCTCCCCGATATGCTTTATACCCTCCTATATGCTCCTTTGCCCCATGATACACCTTTTAACCCCCTTTATGCCACTTTATCAGCATGCATCGGCCGTTTAGATTACATTCCCAGCAGTCTGATGGCTGCATAGTGATAGGAGCAGCGTGAGGTGGAAGCTCCGCCCCCTCGCACTCAGACTGCTGCAGCACCGGATGTCATGTCAGTGGCATCCTGTCAGCATAGAGGAGAACAGTGTGCAGCTACCAGGAAGTCAAGAGAAGTAGAAGGTGAGTAAAATAATGTATTTTTTGTACTGTATAATGTTTTTTGTATTTGTTAAAAACAAAAAAAATCGGCATGTGTGTGTATGTAAGTGAGTCCCCCTATATGCCACTCTGCCTCCAGATATGCCTTTTGACCCCCTATATGTCACTCTGCATCCAGAAATGCCTTATACCCCTATATGCAACTCTGGCATATAGGGGGTTAAAAGGCATATCATGGGACAGAGTGGCATATAGGGGGGTATAAGGCAAAGACTGTCAACATGTCTATGTATTTCTTGTTGCTATGACATTTTAAGAAAAAAATGCTTTACATTTTAGTACTAGTCAGAGTTAGCCTCTTAGTGCCCAGAGGGAGGGGCAGTTCTTCGAGCCATGGCTTCCCAGAGATTTCCTTCAATAAAACAAGATTTTTTCTTTCCTCCGTGCTGAAGAATGACTCTTCGTGAGTCCAGAGGCAGCTCCATCTTTAAACTATCCATACAATGTTTACTATTAAATAAAAAGGTTTTTTCTCATAATTGTTGCTGTCTATGAGTAATTCTTTCAAATTACTATCACCTTTAGTTAAAATGGTATTATTCCAAAAAGTCTACAATGCTGTGCTAATGAAACTTATTTTTGGACTACCAATTTGATTTTATGTCATTGAAATTTGGTGTTACTGTGAAATAGACATCAAATGTTTTAGTTATTTATTGTAAAAACACATCTAACTCATTTAACACATCTATTAAAACTAAAGCACACAGTCGTTAGCTGAATGTATTCAATGACAATAGCAAAAGGAACACCTTTGTCACCAACTTTCTGTGTGACACAGATCCAGACGGGTATTTACAATGCCGGCACCCGTACTATTGTTCTTGTCTCGTCTACCCTTTGCCGGAGAACTCGCCGCAAAAGTTCTTCTCCCAGCAAAACAGTACAAGTGGAAAAACCCCAAGTAACGTCCACCAGGGTACCGATGATCCTAACAGTGAGGAGGCTCCAGAATAAGTAGATAAATGTGTTAAAATGATAGTTCTTGAGTATGCCAGGTGAAGTTTCTGAAACGGCGCGAATACCACAGAGAATGGGAAAATCGTGTCTGGGGCACGATTCGCTAAATTAGTGAAACCCCAAAAAAAACAAATGTAGTCAAGCTCAGAATCACAACCAGAGCGGGACGTCAGGCGGGCCAAAGGTCATACACTAGATGGCTAGTCAGATGAACAGGGGTTAAATTCCAGAGCGCGTAGTCAGGCGGACCGGGTCATACACAGGACGGAAACAAATTCGAATCACTGAGCAAAAGGAAGGTCAGGAACGCCAAGGGTCGGGACCAGGGCCGGACTGGCCCACCGGGATACCGGGAAATTTCCCGGTGGGCCGGAAGGTCCGTGGGCTGGGCGGCCATGAAGACAGCCGCTGAGCTGCCCCCCAGGCTGCCCGAAAACTAATCAAAGCAGCCGCTGGGTGCTAATGCGGCCGGCCACCCGGCCGGCATCAGCACCCAGCAGCCGTGTGCGATGGCCGTCTAGTGATGGGAGCAGTGTGAGGGGTGAAAGCTCCGCCCCCTCGCACTGACCTTTCACCCCTCACGCTGCTCCCATCACTATGCGGCCATCAGATTGCTGGGAATGTAATCTGAACGGCCGATGCGTGCTGATGCCGCCGGCCGCCTCTGCTTTAATACTTTTTTTTTTTCTTTATATGGCAAGCCGATCCAGCTTACCATATAAATAAAAATAAAAAATGTGTTAAAGTAGCTCCGGCCGGCGGCATCAGCACGCATCGGCCGTTCAGATTACATTCTCGGCAGTCTGATGGCTGCATAGTGATGGGAGCCGCGTGAGGTGGAAGCTCCGCCCCCTCGCACTGCTGCAGCACCGGATGTCAGATCAGTGGCATCCTGTCAGCATAGAGGAGAACAGTGTGCAGCTACCAGGAAGTCAAGAGAAGTAGAAGGTGAGTAAAATAATGTATTTTTTGTACTGTATAATGTTTTTTGTATTTGTTAAAAACAAAAAAAATCGGCATGTGTGTGTATGTAAGTGTGTCCCCCTATATGCCACTCTGCCTCCAGAAATGCCTTATATCCCCCTATATGCCACTCTGTCCCATGATATGCCTTTTAACCCCCTATATGCCAGAGTTGCATATAGGGGTATAAGGCATTTCTGGATGCAGAGTGACATATAGGGGGTCAAAAGGCATATCTGGAGGCAGAGTGGCATAAAGGGGGTTAAAAGGTATATCATGGGGCAGAGGAGCATATAGGAGGGTATAAAGCATATCGGGGAGGCAGAGTGGCATATAGGGGGCATAAGGCTTTTCTGGAGGCAGAGTGCCCCATGATATGCCTTTTAACCCCCTTCATGCCACTCTGCCTCCAGAAATGCCTTATACCCCCTATATGCCACTCTGTCCCATGATATGCCTTTTAACCCCCTATATGCCAGAGTGGCATATAGGGGTATAAATGCATTTCTGGATGCAGAGTGACATATAGGGGGTCAACAGCATATCTGGAGGCAGAGTGGCATAACGGGAGTTAAAAGGGATGTCATGGGGCAGAGGGGCATATAGGAGGGTATAAAGCATATTGGGGAGGCAGAGTGGCATATAGGGGGCATAAGGCTTTTCTGTAGGCAGAGTGCCCCATGATATGCCTTTTAAACCCCCTTTATGCCACTCTGCCTCCAGAAATGCCTTATACCCCCATATGCCACTCTGTCCCATGATATGCCTTTTAACCCCCTATATGGCAGAGTGGCATATAGGGGGTTAGAAGGCATATCATGGGACAGAGTGGCATATAGGGGTATAAGGCATTTCTGGATGCAGAGTGACATATAGGGGGTCAAAAGGCATATCTGGAGGTGGAGTGGCAAAAAGGGGGTTAAAAGGCATATCACGGGGCAGAGGGGCATATAGGAGAGTTGGGGCATGTCAGGGAGGCAGAGTGGCATATGGGGGGTATAAGGCATTTCTGGAGGCAGAGTGACATAGGGAGTAAAAGGCATTTCTAGAGGCAGAGTGGCAAATAGGGGATTAAAAGGCATATTATGGGGCAGAGTGGCATATAGGAGGGTATAAAGCATATCAGGGAGGCAGAGTGGCATATAGGGGGCATAAGGCTTTTCTGGAGGCAGAGTGCCCCATGATATGCCTTTTAACCCCCTTCATGCCACTCTGCCTCCAGGAATGCCTTATACCCCCTATATGCCACTCTGTCCCATGATATGCCTTTTAACCCCCTATATGGCAGAGTGGCATATAGGGGGTTAGAAGGCATATCATGGGACAGAGTGGCATATAGGGGGTATAAGGCATTTCTGGAGGCAGAGTGGCATATAGGGGGTTAGAAGGCATATCAGGGGGCAGAGTGGAAAGCCTGGGGGCAGAGGTGCATAACTCGGGGGTAGGTTGTCAAATGAAAGGAAATAAAAACCAAACATGTCTCAATCATAGCTTTTATTAAATATGGAAAAAAATAGTCTACATGAATTAATAAAGAAATAAAAGTTTCTTACCAGAATATCGTGAAGAATAATGTGATCAGTGTTTTGTTCCACTGAATAAAATGGAACTCTTTCATCTAAAAATGTTCGCAGTAGTAAATGTTTTGATCCCACTATGTGTAATGTATTTCATTTATTAGGGCCTTTTAACGCTTTTTGCTTTCTGGCATTTTAATACAAATAATGAGATAAAAAGAATGGCACATAGTGTGACTCGGGTATGTATAAGGGGTGCGTGTGGGTATAAGAGCTTCACCGTGAGATAAACTATATGGGGCTGGTCTCCAAATTTTTCCAGGGCTGCTTTTCAGTCCCAGTCCGGCCCTGGTCGGGACAAAAAATCCAACCAACTTGATATCAAAGCGAGGACCACGCCAGGGAATAGTCCATGTGGTAGCCGGGCAGAGTACCACAGCCGCTGCTGGGTAGACCCCAGTCCTAGAAATTGGTAATTAAACCACGGTTCCCAAACGAGCTCCCTCTCTGTAACCATCATCAAGTATTGCCCACCACAAGCTTAATGTACCCTCAAAAGAGCATCCGTAACGACGCTGTTCCAATTGTTGGCAGGCATCGCCGCGGTCCCTAGCTGCCGCACAGTTCCATGAATTTGTGGCTAGGTCCCGGTCAGGCGCATCGAGTGTTTCCTGGCTTGCAGACCCCCCATGGCCGGCTAGTGCATGGGAGTCTGGTTCCAACAGACCAGACGGGGTTTTCCGTTCACCCTGTGCTTCCCAGACAAGGGACTGGGCAAGCAGGTAAGGAGTCTCCCCAGAAATCCAAAAGTGCCCTACTCCCACACTCAAACATAACCCCACGAGTCTTCAGCCTTAAAGGGTTAACTTGACACTTAAATTGCACCTAAGCCTCAGACCCTCTAGGTTTAGACTAGGGCCTGTTGTTCTAACATTGTTCTTCCTTTTAAATAAGCTTGCCTCTTCTACTTTGTTAATTCCCTTTTAAGTATTTAAATGCTTCTATTGCATCTCCGATCATCTTCTTTACTCCAAGCTATATATATATATATATATATATATATTAAGATACTTTAGTCTTTCCTGATAATTTCTATCTTGTAAAAGACTAGATCTGCTACACAAGAGGGACATTATGCACCAAGCAGGACCCCATCGTGGCCACCACCTCACCCATTCAGCCAATATTTAAAATGATAAAGAAAAAAAAGCTTTGACTATTCTCATAATCATTGTTAATGAATATTTCTTTCTAAATAATAAAAAAGTTGCTCTACCTTGTCCGCTGGCCCCTACGCGTCTTCTTTCAGCCAGCTCCACTTCTTCTCTTCTTCTTATATTTCTCCTTGGTATCCGCTCCGTTGACCAGGACTCCTGGATTAGTTCTGCAAAAGCTAAGGAAACCGTCTTTGTCACCCACTTTCTGTGTTAATCCAAACAGGTATATGCACTGCCGGTGCCTGCACTGTTGGTCACTAGTTTGACCAACCACAACAGAGACAAAGGACATTACAGAAGTGGGCAGCAGAGGTAAGCTTAACATTGGAAGCTTTTAGCTAATTACTAAAAACCATATATTTTTATGTAAGTAACATTCTATAAAGCGTTGTCAACATTTCATGAGGATTTTAAAAAACAAAACAAAAAGATTTTGTCTTTAAAGAGCAAACCTTTGCTAGAGACGGACTCTATGCATTGTTAGTGACTCTCGTGAGAGTAGTCACCACGGCTATGTAGGCGACGTATGTATTTCAGGAATCTGGTAAAGAAGGAAAAGAGATCCCTGGTCTTGTGAGCTTACAGTCTCTTAGGAGGTTCATAAACTATGGTTATGTACAAACTTGACAAGACATCTGCTTACTTTGGTTCTTTTGAGGATTAGTTCCATTTTCTTCATACTTTATTGTACTAGGATTTCTTAGCTCATAAAAAGAACCTTGATCTCACTCTTGCCCAAATAATATATCACCCAGTTACCCACACCCTCTTTTTAAACGCCAAGCGAAGAAAGAAAGTGCTGTAAGACACACTGTTCCTTTGAAGTTGTTTCAGAACAAAATACATCTTTGAAACTAGATTGTCTTCAGATCCTACATGCTTGCTCCACTGAACATATTAATGCTGTAGGTACACTTATGGTTTTTAATACTAACGATTATGGATATCACCCTTTGTACTAGTATTGGTCGTTATATGCAAACCCCATAGCTTAATACCACTACCTATCCCGCCGATACCTGGAACACTCAGGGTCTGAGCTCCAGGGTTCTAGGCGTGTATAGTCAGATTCTCACTCTTGCAATGCCTGCTTACCTTCTACCTTCTAGGTATTGGGACACCCCTCCTAATTATTGAGTTTAGGTGTTTCAGCCGCACACCTTTGCTAACACGTGCATGGAATCAAACACACAGGCATATAAAGTTAATTATATGTGTATTTTTGCTATATTAATGTTCCTGGAGGGCTAAGCCAAATGCCAAATGATTTAGGTAAACTATAAAAACACTCAGGAGCCGTGGCAACTGGTGTTTTATGTGGATAAGTTCAAGATAATGCCCCTGGGGCATAAAAACCCAAGGGGAATGCATAAAATAGTTGATGTTGAGGTTGGGACTGTATGAAAGGAAAGGGGTTTGGGCGGTATGTGATTAAAAACACGGAAATACATAAAGGGAATCAGCCAGATAAAGGAGGAGAGTATATTTAAAAGAAGAGAAACTACCAAAACCAAAGGACATAGATTTAAGTTAGAGGGGCAAATCAGGAAATATTACTTTACAAAGGTTGTGGATGCATGGAATAGCCTTGCAACAGAAGTGGTAGAGGTTAATAGAGTGAAGGAGTTTAAGCATGCGAGGGATAGACATTGTGCATATATATATATATATATATATATATCTATATAGATAGAGATATCTATAAATATATATATATATATATATATATCTCTATATATATATATACACGTCTGCACTCATCGTTCACAAGACACAGGAAGGTACTAAATGACAACCACAAGTGACAGTTGATGTAAGGCAGCGTGGCCTACTGGTAGAAGGCACTGGAGGAGGCGGGCTCCAGTCTCAATGAGAGCGTGGGTTCGATTCCCACCGCTGCCATTCACTTTTTAAAATCCCAATAATGCCATTAAGCCCTCCAAAATATTTTGTCAATTTATGTCAATTCAATTTATGCCCTCATACCATGGGGGGGAAATAATGTGCACAAAAAGGCAACAACAACAAAAAAAACCATTGGGTATTTCTAAACAAAACTCAAGACAAACAGTATAATCTATTTAGCAGGTTTTTTTTCATTATTTTTAGCAAAAGTGAGAAAAAGTCATATTTTAGCTGTGGTGGCTCTCGTGAGAGTAGTCACCACAGCTAAGAGTAGGCCATTTTTTAATCTTTTTCAATTTTATATGATTAAAAACGTGTTACACTATATCGTATTTCCCTTGTGCTTTCTACGGTATGAACCAGCGCCATCTACTATATGTTGGAGGTTGGGATCTGAAAAAAGAAAAGAAAAAAAGACAAGCCGATATACTGAGCAGTATTTTAATCTGTGAGTGGAACTACAGAGGGGGAGATTGTGTATTTAAAATCGTATCACACAGTGTGTACGATGTTTGTTTTTTTCTATTTTATAATACCCTGATATTTGAGGAAAAAGAAGAGGAAGATAAATTGTATTCTCAAATGAAGCTCTTCAGGACCATCTAACAGTTTACTTAAGTATCATGTTTTACTTTTGTGATAATACTATTTTGTTATATTCTGTTACAATTGTATCATAGCGCTCCACCTGTAGAAATGTTGCAGGAACAGTGTGCAATCTGACCTTCAATAGACTGCATTGTGTCAAGCGATTATGCTCAGGAAGGGACACCAACAAGGAGCAAACTAAAGGAATGGGATGCTCTATAACTCTTGAAAAAAAGCAAAACAACTCCTTTCTGACCTTTAGGGTCCACCCTCCATTGAATGCTGTTTAGTACACTTCATAAAGTTATTCCATGGGGTTTACTAAAAAGAAACATATATGCATGGAAAGACATCTCCAAACCACCAAGCATATCTGTTTAGCTCTCCCTTCCCACATTTCACTTGGTCTCCTCTCACATCTCCAACGCCAGGGGGCCTCAAATTAAAAGTAAAAAGGTAAATCCTCATAGTTTCAAATATCACATTAAAATGTCACTTAAAAGGAAATGTAAAATGTAATCTTTTCAATAAAATTAATGGATTAGCATCTTTGTGATTTACATTTGCAAATTTTGTTTTTTTTTAAATAAAGCTGTAGTATTTAGTTATATGCTTCAACGTGCTTTGTGACCAATGGAACCTCTCCTGCCAGCTATCATTGTGTCATCATAGTAGAAGTCTCATATGTTACGCTGGCTCTCCACACACACAGAGCGCAAACACTTTTGAAGGACCATCTCAAGACAGCTGGCTACCTGGCAAAATGATCTGCGGAGTGTCGGCTCCCCGGCAAAGAGATCCGCAGAGCGTCAGGTTTCCATCAACAGATTTGAAGACTGTCAACATGTCTATGTATTTCTTGTTGCTATGACATTTTAAGAAAAAAATGCTCTACATTTTAGTACTAGTCAGAGTTAGCCTCTTAGTGCCCAGAGGGAGGGGCAGTTCTTCGAGCCATGGCTTCCCAGAGATTTCCTTCAATAAAACAAGGTTTTTTCTTTCCTCCGTGCTGAAGAATGACTCTTCGTGAGTCCAGAGGCAGCTCCATCTTTAAACTATCCATACAATGTTTACTATTAAATAAAAAGGTTTGTTCTCATAATTGTTGCTGTCTATGAGTAATTCTTTCAAATTACTATCACCTTTAGTTAAAATGGTATTATTCCAAAAAGTCTACAATGCTGTGCTAATGAAACTTATTTTTGGACTACCAATTTGATTTTATGTCATTGAAATTTGGTGTTACTGTGAAATAGACATCAAATGTTTTAGTTATTTATTGTAAAAACACACCTAACTCATTTAACACATCTATTAAAACTAAAGCAAACACAGTCGTTAGCTGAATGTGTTCAATGACAATAGCAAAAGGAACACCTTTGTCACCAACTTTCTGTGTGACACAGATCCAGACGGGTATTTACAATGCCGGCACCCGTACTATTGTTCTTGTCTCGTCTACCGTTTGCCGGAGAACTCGCCGCAAAAGTTCTTCTCCCAGCAAAACAGTACAAGTGGAAAAACCCCAAGTAACGTCCACCAGGGTACCGATGATCCTAACAGTGAGGAGGCTCCAGAATAAGTAGATAAATATGTTTAAATGATAGTTCTTGAGTATGCCAGGTGAAGTTTCTGAAACGGCGCGAATACCACAGAGAATGGGAAAATCGTGTCTGGGGCACGATTCGCTAAATTAGTGAAACCCCCCAAAAAACAAATGTAGTCAAGCTCAGAATCACAAGCAGAGCGGGACGTCAGGCGGGCCAAAGGTCATACACTAGATGGCTAGTCAGATAAACAGGGGTTAAATTCCAGAGCGTGTAGTCAGGCGGACCGGGTCATACACAGGACGGAAACAAATTCGAATCGCTGAGCAAAAGGAAGGTCAGGAACGCCAAGGGTCGGGAACAAAAATGCAACCAATTTGATATCAAAGCGAGGACCACGCCAGGGAATAGTCCATGCGGTTGCCGGGCAGAGTACCACAGCCGCTGCTGGGTAGACCCCAGTCCTAGAAATTGGTAATTAAACCACGGTTCCCAAACGAGCTCCCTCTCTGTAACCATCACCAAGTATTGCCCACCACAAGCTTAATGTACCCTCAAAAGAGCATCCGTAACAACGCTGTTCCAATTGTCGGCAGGCATCGTCGCGGTCCCTAGCTGCCGCACAGTTCCATGAATTTGTGGCTAGGTCCCGGTCAGGCGCATCGAGTGTTTCCTGGCTTGCAGACCCCCCATGGCCGGCTAGTGCATGGGAGTCTGGTTCCAACAGACCAGACGGGGTTTTCCGTTCACCCTGTGCTCCCCAGACAAGGGACTGGGCAAGGAGGTAAGGAGTCTCCCCAGAAATCCAAAAGTGCCCTACTCCCACACTCAAACATAACCCCACGAGTCTTCAGCCTTAAAGGGTTAACTTGACACTTAAGCTTAACATTGGAAGCTTTTAGCTAATTACTAAAAACCATATATTTTTATGTAAGTAACATTCTATAAAGCGTTGTCAACATTTCATGAGGATTTTAAAAAACAAAACAAAAAGATTTTGTCTTTAAAGAGCAAACCTTTGCTAGAGACGGACTCTATGCATTGTTAGTGACTCTCGTGAGAGTAGTCACCACGGCTATGTAGGCGACGTATGTATTTCAGGAATCTGGTAAAGAAGGAAAAGAGATCCCTGGTCTTGTGAGCTTACAGTCTCTTAGGAGGTTCATAAACTATGGTTATGTACAAACTTGACAAGACATCTGCTTACTTTGGTTCTTTTGAGGATTAGTTCCATTTTCTTCATACTTTATTGTACTAGGATTTCTTAGCTCATAAAAAGAACCTTGATCTCACTCTTGCCCAAATAATATATCACCCAGTTACCCACACCCTCTTTTTAAACGCCAAGCAAAGAAAGAAAGTGCTGTAAGACACACTGTTCCTTTGAAGTTGTTTCAGAAAAAAATACATCTTTGAAACTAAATTGTCTTCAGATCCTACATGTTTGCTCCACTGAACATATTAATGCTGTAGGTACACTTATGGTTTTTAATACTAACGATTATGGATATCACCCTTTGTACTAGTATTGGTCGTTATATGCAAACCCCATAGCTTAATACCACTGCCTATCCCGCCGATACCTGGAACACTCAGGGTCTGAGCTCCAGGGTTCTAGGCGTGTATAGTCAGATTCTCACTCTTGCAATGCCTGCTTACCTTCTACCTTCTAGGTATTGGGACACCCCTCCTAATTATTGAGTTTAGGTGTTTCAGCCGCACACCTTTGCTAACACGTGTATGGAATCAAACACACAGGCATATAAAGTTAATTATATGTGTATTTTTGCTATATTAATGTTCCTGGAGGGCACAGCCAAATGCCAAATGATTTAGGTAAACTATAAAAACACTCAGGAGCCGTGGCAACTGGTGTTTTATGTGGATAAGTGCAAGATAATGCCCCTGGGGCATAAAAACCCAAGGGGAATGCATAAAATAGTTGATGTTGAGGTTGGGACTGTATGAAAGGAAAGGGGTTTGGGTGGTATGTGATTAAAAACATGGAAATACATAAAGGGAATCAGCCAGATAAAGGAGGAGAGTATATTTAAAAGAAGAGAAACTACCAAAACCAAAGGACATAGATTTAAATTAGAGGGGCAAATCAGGAAATATTACTTTACAAAGGTTGTGGATGCATGGAATAGCCTTGCAACAGAAGTGGTAGAGGTTAATTGAGTGAAGGAGTTTAAGCATGCGAGGGATAGACATTGTGCATATATATATATATATATAGAGAGAGATATATATAAATATATATATATATATATATATATATATATATATACACGTCTGCACTCATCGTTCACAAGACACAGGAAGGTACTAAATGACAACCACAAGTGACAGTTGATGTAAGGCAGCGTGGCCTACTGGTAGAAGGCACTGGAGGAGGCGGGCTCCAGTCTCAATGAGAGCGTGGGTTCGATTCCCACCGCTGCCATTCACTTTTTAAAATCCCAATAATGCCATTAAGCCCTCCAAAATATTTTGTCAATTTATGTCAATTCAATTTATGCCCTCATACCATGGGGGGGAAATAATGTGCACAAAAAGGCAACAACAACAAAAAAAAACATTGGGTATTTCTAAACAAAACTCAAGACAAACAGTATAATCTATTTAGCAGGTTTTTTTTCATTATTTTTAGCAAAAGTGAGAAAAAGTCATATTTTAGCTGTGGTGACTCTCGTGAGAGTAGTCACCACAGCTAAGAGTAGGCCATTTTTTAATCTTTTTCAATTTTATATGATTAAAAACGTGTTACACTATATCGTATTTCCCTTGTGCTTTCTACGGTATGAACCAGCGCCATCTACTATATGTTGGAGGTTGGGATCTGAAAAAAGAAAAGAAAAAAAGACAAGCCGATATACTGAGCAGTATTTTAATCTGTGAGTGGAACTACAGAGGGGGAGATTGTGTATTTAAAATCGTATCACACAGTGTGTACGATGTTTGTTTTTTTCTATTTTATAATACCCTGATATTTGAGGAAAAAGAAGAGGAAGATAAATTGTATTCTCAAATGAAGCTCTTCAGGACCATCTAACAGTTTACTTAAGTATCATGTTTTACTTTTGTGATAATACTATTTTGTTATATTCTGTTACAATTGTATCATAGCGCTCCACCTGTAGAAATGTTGCAGGAACAGTGTGCAATCTGACCTTCAATAGACTGCATTGTGTCAAGCGATTATGCTCAGGAAGGGACACCAACAAGGAGCAAACTAAAGGAATGGGATGCTCTATAACTCTTGAAAAAAAACAAAACAACTCCTTTCTGACCTTTAGGGTCCACCCTCCATTGAATGCTGTTTAGTACACTTCATAAAGTTATTCCATGGGGTTTACTAAAAAGAAACATATATGCATGGAAAGACATCTCCAAACCACCAAGCATATCTGTTTAGCTCTCCCTTCCCACATTTCACTTGGTCTCCTCTCACATCTCCAACACCAGGGGGCCTCAAATTAAAAGTAAAAAGGTAAATCCTCATAGTTTCAAATATCACATTAAAATGTCACTTAAAAGGAAATGTAAAATGTAATCTTTTCAATAAAATTAATGGATTAGCATCTTTGTGATTTACATTTGCAAATTTTGTTTTTTTTTAAATAAAGCTGTAGTATTTAGTTATATGCTTCAACGTGCTTTGTGACCAATGGAACCTCTCCTGCCAGCTATCATTGTGTCATCATAGTAGAAGTCTCATATGTTACGCTGGCTCTCCACACACACAGAGCGCAAACACTTTTGAAGGACCATCTCAAGACAGCTGGCTACCTGGCAAAATGATCTGCGGAGTGTCGGCTCCCCGGCAAAGAGATCCGCAGAGCGTCAGGTTTCCATCAACAGATTTGAAGACTGTCAACATGTCTATGTATTTCTTGTTGCTATGACATTTTAAGAAAAAAATGCTCTACATTTTAGTACTAGTCAGAGTTAGCCTCTTAGTGCCCAGAGGGAGGGGCAGTTCTTCGAGCCATGGCTTCCCAGAGATTTCCTTCAATAAAACAAGGTTTTTTCTTTCCTCCGTGCTGAAGAATGACTCTTTGTGAGTCCAGAGGCAGCTCCATCTTTAAACTATCCATACAATGTTTACTATTAAATAAAAAGGTTTGTTCTCATAATTGTTGCTGTCTATGAGTAATTCTTTCAAATTACTATCACCTTTAGTTAAAATGGTATTATTCCAAAAAGTCTACAATGCTGTGCTAATGAAACTTATTTTTGGACTACCAATTTGATTTTATGTCATTGAAATTTGGTGTTACTGTGAAATAGACATCAAATGTTTTAGTTATTTATTGTAAAAACACATCTAACTCATTTAACACATCTATTAAAACTAAAGCAAACACAGTCGTTAGCTGAATGTGTTCAATGACAATAGCAAAAGGAACACCTTTGTCACCAACTTTCTGTGTGACACAGATCCAGACGGGTATTTACAATGCCGGCACCCGTACTATTGTTCTTGTCTCGTCTACCGTTTGCCGGAGAACTCGCCGCAAAAGTTCTTCTCCCAGCAAAACAGTACAAGTGGAAAAACCCCAAGTAACGTCCACCAGGGTACCGATGATCCTAACAGTGAGGAGGCTCCAGAACAAGTAGATAAATATGTTTAAATGATAGTTCTTGAGTATGCCAGGTGAAGTTTCTGAAACGGCGCGAATACCACAGAGAATGGGAAAATCGTGTCTGGGGCACGATTCGCTAAATTAGTGAAACCCCCCAAAAAAACAAATGTAGTCAAGCTCAGAATCACAACCAGAGCGGGACGTCAGGCGGGCCAAAGGTCATACACTAGATGGCTAGTCAGATAAACAGGGGTTAAATTCCAGAGCGCGTAGTCAGGCGGACCGGGTCATACACAGGACGGAAACAAATTCGAATCGCTGAGCAAAAGGAAGGTCAGGAACGCCAAGGGTCGGGAACAAAAATGCAACCAACTTAATATCAAAGCGAGGACCACGCCAGGGAATAGTCCATGCGGTTGCCGGGCAGAGTACCACAGCCGCTGCTGGGTAGACCCCAGTCCTAGAAATTGGTAATTAAACCACGGTTCCCAAACGAGCTCCCTCTCTGTAACCATCACCAAGTATTGCCCACCACAAGCTTAATGTACCCTCAAAAGAGCATCCGTAACGACGCTGTTCCAATTGTCGGCAGGCATCGTCGCGGTCCCTAGCTGACGCACAGTTCCATGAATTTGTGGCTAGGTCCCGGTCAGGCGCATCGAGTGTTTCCTGGCTTGCAGACCCCCCATGGCCGGCTAGTGCATGGGAGTCTGGTTCCAACAGACCAGACGGGGTTTTCCGTTCACCCTGTGCTCCCCAGACAAGGGACTGGGCAAGCAGGTAAGGAGTCTCCCCAGAAATCCAAAAGTGCCCTACTCCCACACTCAAACATAACCCCACGAGTCTTCAGCCTTAAAGGGTTAACTTGACACTTAAGCTTAACATTGGAAGCTTTTAGCTAATTACTAAAAACCATATATTTTTATGTAAGTAACATTCTATAAAGCGTTGTCAACATTTCATGAGGATTTTAAAAAACAAAACAAAAAGATTTTGTCTTTAAAGAGCAAACCTTTGCTAGAGACGGACTCTATGCATTGTTAGTGACTCTCGTGAGAGTAGTCACCACGGCTATGTAGGCGACGTATGTATTTCAGGAATCTGGTAAAGAAGGAAAAGAGATCCCTGGTCTTGTGAGCTTACAGTCTCTTAGGAGGTTCATAAACTATGGTTATGTACAAACTTGACAAGACATCTGCTTACTTTGGTTCTTTTGAGGATTAGTTCCATTTTCTTCATACTTTATTGTACTAGGATTTCTTAGCTCATAAAAAGAACCTTGATCTCACTCTTGCCCAAATAATATATCACCCAGTTACCCACACCCTCTTTTTAAACGCCAAGCAAAGAAAGAAAGTGCTGTAAGACACACTGTTCCTTTGAAGTTGTTTCAGAAAAAAATACATCTTTGAAACTAAATTGTCTTCAGATCCTACATGCTTGCTCCACTGAACATATTAATGCTGTAGGTACACTTATGGTTTTTAATACTAACGATTATGGATATCACCCTTTGTACTAGTATTGGTCGTTATATGCAAACCCCATAGCTTAATACCACTGCCTATCCCGCCGATACCTGGAACACTCAGGGTCTGAGCTCCAGGGTTCTAGGCGTGTATAGTCAGATTCTCACTCTTGCAATGCCTGCTTACCTTCTACCTTCTAGGTATTGGGACACCCCTCCTAATTATTGAGTTTAGGTGTTTCAGCCGCACACCTTTGCTAACACGTGTATGGAATCAAACACACAGGCATATAAAGTTAATTATATGTGTATTTTTGCTATATTAATGTTCCTGGAGGGCTAAGCCAAATGCCAAATGATTTAGGTAAACTATAAAAACACTCAGGAGCCGTGGCAACTGGTGTTTTATGTGGATAAGTGCAAGATAATGCCCCTGGGGCATAAAAACCCAAGGGGAATGCATAAAATAGTTGATGTTGAGGTTGGGACTGTATGAAAGGAAAGGGGTTTGGGTGGTATGTGATTAAAAACATGGAAATACATAAAGGGAATCAGCCAGATAAAGGAGGAGAGTATATTTAAAAGAAGAGAAACTACCAAAACCAAAGGACATAGATTTAAATTAGAGGGGCAAATCAGGAAATATTACTTTACAAAGGTTGTGGATGCATGGAATAGCCTTGCAACAGAAGTGGTAGAGGTTAATAGAGTGAAGGAGTTTAAGCATGCGAGGGATAGACATTGTGCATATATATATATATATATAGAGAGAGATATATATCTCTATATATATATATATATCTCTGTATATATATATATATATATATATATATATATATACACGTCTGCACTCATCGTTCACAAGACACAGGAAGGTACTAAATGACAACCACAAGTGACAGTTGATGTAAGGCAGCGTGGCCTACTGGTAGAAGGCACTGGAGGAGGCGGGCTCCAGTCTCAATGAGAGCGTGGGTTCGATTCCCACCGCTGCCATTCACTTTTTAAAATCCCAATAATGCCATTAAGCCCTCCAAAATATTTTGTCAATTTATGTCAATTCAATTGATGCCCTCATACCATGGGGGGGAAATAATGTGCACAAAAAGGCAACAACAACAAAAAAAAACATTGGGTATTTCTAAACAAAACTCAAGACAAACAGTATAATCTATTTAGCAGGTTTTTTTTCATTATTTTTAGCAAAAGTGAGAAAAAGTCATATTTTAGCTGTGGTGACTCTCGTGAGAGTAGTCACCACAGCTAAGAGTAGGCCAGTTTTTTAATCTTTTTCAATTTTATATGATTAAAAACGTGTTACACTATATCGTATTTCCCTTGTGCTTTCTACGGTATGAACCAGCGCCATCTACTATATGTTGGAGGTTGGGATCTGAAAAAAGAAAAGAAAAAAAGACAAGCCGATATACTGAGCAGTATTTTAATCTGTGAGTGGAACTACAGAGGGGGAGATTGTGTATTTAAAATCGTATCACACAGTGTGTACGATGTTTGTTTTTTTCTATTTTATAATACCCTGATATTTGAGGAAAAAGAAGAGGAAGATAAATTGTATTCTCAAATGAAGCTCTTCAGGACCATCTAACAGTTTACTTAAGTATCATGTTTTACTTTTGTGATAATACTATTTTGTTATATTCTGTTACAATTGTATCATAGCGCTCCACCTGTAGAAATGTTGCAGGAACAGTGTGCAATCTGACCTTCAATAGACTGCATTGTGTCAAGCGATTATGCTCAGGAAGGGACACCAACAAGGAGCAAACTAAAGGAATGGGATGCTCTATAACTCTTGAAAAAAAGCAAAACAACTCATTTCTGACCTCTAGGGTCCACCCTCCATTGAATGCTGTTTAGTACACTTCATAAAGTTATTCCATGGGGTTTACTAAAAAGAAACATATATGCATGGAAAGACATCTCCAAACCACCAAGCATATCTGTTTAGCTCTCCCTTCCCACATTTCACTTGGTCTCCTCTCACATCTCCAACACCAGGGGGCCTCAAATTAAAAGTAAAAAGGTAAATCCTCATAGTTTCAAATATCACATTAAAATGTCACTTAAAAGGAAATGTAAAATGTAATCTTTTCAATAAAATTAATGGATTAGCATCTTTGTGATTTACATTTGCAAATTTTGTTTTTTTTTAAATAAAGCTGTAGTATTTAGTTATATGCTTCAACGTGCTTTGTGACCAATGGAACCTCTCCTGCCAGCTATCATTGTGTCATCATAGTAGAAGTCTCATATGTTACGCTGGCTCTCCACACACACAGAGCGCAAACACTTTTGAAGGACCATCTCAAGACAGCTGGCTACCTGGCAAAATGATCTGCGGAGTGTCGGCTCCCCGGCAAAGAGATCCGCAGAGCGTCAGGTTTCCATCAACAGATTTGAAGACTGTCAACATGTCTATGTATTTCTTGTTGCTATGACATTTTAAGAAAAAAATGCTCTACATTTTAGTACTAGTCAGAGTTAGCCTCTTAGTGCCCAGAGGGAGGGGCAGTTCTTCGAGCCATGGCTTCCCAGAGATTTCCTTCAATAAAACAAGGTTTTTTCTTTCCTCCGTGCTGAAGAATGACTCTTCGTGAGTCCAGAGGCAGCTCCATCTTTAAACTATCCATACAATGTTTACTATTAAATAAAAAGGTTTGTTCTCATAATTGTTGCTGTCTATGAGTAATTCTTTCAAATTACTATCACCTTTAGTTAAAATGGTATTATTCCAAAAAGTCTACAATGCTGTGCTAATGAAACTTATTTTTGGACTACCAATTTGATTTTATGTCATTGAAATTTGGTGTTACTGTGAAATAGACATCAAATGTTTTAGTTATTTATTGTAAAAACACATCTAACTCATTTAACACATCTATTAAAACTAAAGCAAACACAGTCGTTAGCTGCATGTGTTCAATGACAATAGCAAAAGGAACACCTTTGTCACCAACTTTCTGTGTGACACAGATCCAGACGGGTATTTACAATGCCGGCACCCGTACTATTGTTCTTGTCTCGTCTACCGTTTGCCGGAGAACTCGCCGCAAAAGTTCTTCTCCCAGCAAAACAGTACAAGTGGAAAAACCCCAAGTAACGTCCACCAGGGTACCGATGATCCTAACAGTGAGGAGGCTCCAGAATAAGTAGATAAATATGTTTAAATGATAGTTCTTGAGTATGCCAGGTGAAGTTTCTGAAACGGCGCGAATACCACAGAGAATGGGAAAATCGTGTCTGGGGCACGATTCGCTAAATTAGTGAAACCCCCCAAAAAAACAAATGTAGTCAAGCTCAGAATCACAACCAGAGCGGGACGTCAGGCGGGCCAAAGGTCATACACTAGATGGCTAGTCAGATAAACAGGGGTTAAATTCCAGAGCGTGTAGTCAGGCGGACCGGGTCATACACAGGACGGAAACAAATTCGAATCGCTGAGCAAAAGGAAGGTCAGGAACGCCAAGGGTCGGGAACAAAAATGCAACCAACTTGATATCAAAGCGAGGACCACGCCAGGGAATAGTCCATGCGGTTGCCGGGCAGAGTACCACAGCCGCTGCTGGGTAGACCCCAGTCCTAGAAATTGGTAATTAAACCACGGTTCCCAAACGAGCTCCCTCTCTGTAACCATCACCAAGTATTGCCCACCACAAGCTTAATGTACCCTCAAAAGAGCATCCGTAACGACGCTGTTCCAATTGTCGGCAGGCATCGTCGCGGTCCCTAGCTGCCGCACAGTTCCATGAATTTGTGGCTAGGTCCCGGTCAGGCGCATCGAGTGTTTCCTGGCTTGCAGACCCCCCATGGCCGGCTAGTGCATGGGAGTCTGGTTCCAACAGACCAGACGGGGTTTTCCGTTCACCCTGTGCTCCCCAGACAAGGGACTGGGCAAGCAGGTAAGGAGTCTCCCCAGAAATCCAAAAGTGCCCTACTCCCACACTCAAACATAACCCCACGAGTCTTCAGCCTTAAAGGGTTAACTTGACACTTAAATTGCACCTAAGCCTCAGACCCTCTAGGTTTAGACTATGGCCTGTTGTTCTAACATTGTTCTTCCTTTTAAATAAGCTTGCCTCTTCTACTTTGTTAATTCCCTTTTAAGTATTTAAATGCTTCTATTGCATCTCCGATCATCTTCTTTACTCCAAGCTATATATATATATTAAGATACTTTAGTCTTTCCTGATAATTTCTATCTTGTAAACGACTAAATCTGCTACACAAGAGGGACATTATGCACCAAGCAGGACCCCATCGTGGCCACCACCTCACCCATTCAGCCAATATTTAAAATGATAAAGAAAAAAAAGCTTTGACTATTCTCATAATCATTGTTAATGAATATTTCTTTCTAAATAATAAAAAAGTTGCTCTACCTTGTCCGCTGGCCCCTACGCGTCTTCTTTCAGCCAGCTCCACTTCTTCTCTTCTTCTTATATTTCTCCTTGGTATCCGCTCCGTTGACCAGGACTCCTGGATTAGTTCTGCAAAAGCTAAGGAAACCGTCTTTGTCACCCACTTTCTGTGTTAATCCAAACAGGTATATGCACTGCCGGTGCCTGCACTGTTGGTCACCAGTTTGACCAACCACAACAGAGACAAAGGACATTACAGAAGTGGGCAGCAGAGGTAAGCTTAACATTGGAAGCTTTTAGCTAATTACTAAAAACCATATATTTTTATGTAAGTAACATTCTATAAAGCGTTGTCAACATTTCATGAGGATTTTAAAAAACAAAACAAAAAGATTTTGTCTTTAAAGAGCAAACCTTTGCTAGAGACGGACTCTATGCATTGTTAGTGACTCTCGTGAGAGTAGTCACCACGGCTATGTAGGCGACGTATGTATTTCAGGAATCTGGTAAAGAAGGAAAAGAGATCCCTGGTCTTGTGAGCTTACAGTCTCTTAGGAGGTTCATAAACTATGGTTATGTACAAACTTGACAAGACATCTGCTTACTTTGGTTCTTTTGAGGATTAGTTCCATTTTCGTCATACTTTATTGTACTAGGATTTCTTAGCTCATAAAAAGAACCTTGATCTCACTCTTGCCCAAATAATATATCACCCAGTTACCCACACCCTCTTTTTAAACGCCAAGCAAAGAAAGAAAGTGCTGTAAGACACACTGTTCCTTTGAAGTTGTTTCAGAAAAAAATACATCTTTGAAACTAAATTGTCTTCAGATCCTACATGCTTGCTCCACTGAACATATTAATGCTGTAGGTACACTTATGGTTTTTAATACTAACGATTATGGATATCACCCTTTGTACTAGTATTGGTCGTTATATGCAAACCCCATAGCTTAATACCACTGCGTATCCCACCGATACCTGGAACACTCAGGGTCTGAGCTCCAGGGTTCTAGGCGTGTATAGTCAGATTCTCACTCTTGCAATGCCTGCTTACCTTCTACCTTCTAGGTATTGGGACACCCCTCCTAATTATTGAGTTTAGGTGTTTCAGCCGCACACCTTTGCTAACACGTGTATGGAATCAAACACACAGGCATATAAAGTTAATTATATGTGTATTTTTGCTATATTAATGTTCCTGGAGGGCTAAGCCAAATGCCAAATGATTTAGGTAAACTATAAAAACACTCAGGAGCCGTGGCAACTGGTGTTTTATGTGGATAAGTGCAAGATAATGCCCCTGGGGCATAAAAACCCAAGGGGAATGCATAAAATAGTTGATGTTGAGGTTGGGACTGTATGAAAGGAAAGGGGTTTGGGTGGCATGTGATTAAAAACATGGAAATACATAAAGGGAATCAGCCAGATAAAGGAGGAGAGTATATTTAAAAGAAGAGAAACTACCAAAACCAAAGGACATAGATTTAAATTAGAGGGGCAAATCAGGAAATATTACTTTACAAAGGTTGTGGATGCATGGAATAGCCTTGCAACAGAAGTGGTAGAGGTTAATAGAGTGAAGGAGTTTAAGCATGCGAGGGATAGACATTGTGCATATATATATATATAGAGAGAGAGATATATATAAATATATATATATATATATATCTCTATATATATATATATATATATACACGTCTGCACTCATCGTTCACAAGACACAGGAAGGTACTAAATGACAACCACAAGTGACAGTTGATGTAAGGCAGCGTGGCCTACTGGTAGAAGGCACTGGAGGAGGCGGGCTCCAGTCTCAATGAGAGCGTGGGTTCGATTCCCACCGCTGCCATTCACTTTTTAAAATCCCAATAATGCCATTAAGCCCTCCAAAATATTTTGTCAATTTATGTCAATTCAATTTATGCCCTCATACCATGGGGGGGAAATAATGTGCACAAAAAGGCAACAACAACAAAAAAAAACATTGGGTATTTCTAAACAAAACTCAAGACAAACAGTATAATCTATTTAGCAGGTTTTTTTTCATTATTTTTAGCAAAAGTGAGAAAAAGTCATATTTTAGCTGTGGTGACTCTCGTGAGAGTAGTCACCACAGCTAAGAGTAGGCCATTTTTTAATCTTTTTCAATTTTATATGATTAAAAACGTGTTACACTATATCGTATTTCCCTTGTGCTTTCTACGGTATGAACCAGCGCCATCTACTATATGTTGGAGGTTGGGATCTGAAAAAAGAAAAGAAAAAAAGACAAGCCGATATACTGAGCAGTATTTTAATCTGTGAGTGGAACTACAGAGGGGGAGATTGTGTATTTAAAATCGTATCACACAGTGTGTACGATGTTTGTTTTTTTCTATTTTATAATACCCTGATATTTGAGGAAAAAGAAGAGGAAGATAAATTGTATTCTCAAATGAAGCTCTTCAGGACCATCTAACAGTTTACTTAAGTATCATGTTTTACTTTTGTGATAATACTATTTTGTTATATTCTGTTACAATTGTATCATAGCGCTCCACCTGTAGAAATGTTGCAGGAACAGTGTGCAATCTGACCTTCAATAGACTGCATTGTGTCAAGCGATTATGCTCAGGAAGGGACACCAACAAGGAGCAAACTAAAGGAATGGGATGCTCTATAACTCTTGAAAAAAAGCAAAACAACTCCTTTCTGACCTTTAGGGTCCACCCTCCATTGAATGCTGTTTAGTACACTTCATAAAGTTATTCCATGGGGTTTACTAAAAAGAAACATATATGCATGGAAAGACATCTCCAAACCACCAAGCATATCTGTTTAGCTCTCCCTTCCCACATTTCACTTGGTCTCCTCTCACATCTCCAACACCAGGGGGCCTCAAATTAAAAGTAAAAAGGTAAATCCTCATAGTTTCAAATATCACATTAAAATGTCACTTAAAAGGAAATGTAATCTTTTCAATAAAATTAATGGATTAGCATCTTTGTGATTTACATTTGCAAATTTTGTTTTTTTTTAAAATAAAGCTGTAGTATTTAGTTATATGCTTCAACGTGCTTTGTGACCAATGGAACCTCTCCTGCCAGCTATCATTGTGTCATCATAGTAGAAGTCTCATATGTTACGCTGGCTCTCCACACACACAGAGCGCAAACACTTTTGAAGGACCATCTCAAGACAGCTGGCTACCTGGCAAAATGATCTGCGGAGTGTCGGCTCCCCGGCAAAGAGATCCGCAGAGCGTCAGGTTTCCATCAACAGATTTGAAGACTGTCAACATGTCTATGTATTTCTTGTTGCTATGACATTTTAAGAAAAAAATGCTCTACATTTTAGTACTAGTCAGAGTTAGCCTCTTAGTGCCCAGAGGGAGGGGCAGTTCTTCGAGCCATGGCTTCCCAGAGATTTCCTTCAATAAAACAAGGTTTTTTCTTTCCTCCGTGCTGAAGAATGACTCTTCGTGAGTCCAGAGGCAGCTCCATCTTTAAACTATCCATACAATGTTTACTATTAAATAAAAAGGTTTGTTCTCATAATTGTTGCTGTCTATGAGTAATTCTTTCAAATTACTATCACCTTTAGTTAAAATGGTATTATTCCAAAAAGTCTACAATGCTGTGCTAATGAAACTTATTTTTGGACTACCAATTTGATTTTATGTCATTGAAATTTGGTGTTACTGTGAAATAGACATCAAATGTTTTAGTTATTTATTGTAAAAACACATCTAACTCATTTAACACATCTATTAAAACTAAAGCAAACACAGTCGTTAGCTGAATGTGTTCAATGACAATAGCAAAAGGAACACCTTTGTCACCAACTTTCTGTGTGACACAGATCCAGACGGGTATTTACAATGCCGGCACCCGTACTATTGTTCTTGTCTCGTCTACCGTTTGCCGGAGAACTCGCCGCAAAAGTTCTTCTCCCAGCAAAACAGTACAAGTGGAAAAACCCCAAGTAACGTCCACCAGGGTACCGATGATCCTAACAGTGAGGAGGCTCCAGAATAAGTAGATAAATATGTTTAAATGATAGTTCTTGAGTATGCCAGGTGAAGTTTCTGAAACGGCGCGAATACCACAGAGAATGGGAAAATCGTGTCTGGGGCACGATTCGCTAAATTAGTGAAACCCCCCAAAAAAACAAATGTAGTCAAGCTCAGAATCACAACCAGAGCGGGACGTCAGGCGGGCCAAAGGTCATACACTAGATGGCTAGTCAGATAAACAGGGGTTAAATTCCAGAGCGTGTAGTCAGGCGGACCGGGTCATACACAGGACGGAAACAAATTCGAATCGCTGAGCAAAAGGAAGGTCAGGAACGCCAAGGGTCGGGAACAAAAATGCAACCAACTTGATATCAAAGCGAGGACCACGCCAGGGAATAGTCCATGCGGTTGCCGGGCAGAGTACCACAGCCGCTGCTGGGTAGACCCCAGTCCTAGAAATTGGTAATTAAACCACGGTTCCCAAACGAGCTCCCTCTCTGTAACCATCACCAAGTATTGCCCACCACAAGCTTAATGTACCCTCAAAAGAGCATCCGTAACGACGCTGTTCCAATTGTCGGCAGGCATCGTCGCGGTCCCTAGCTGCCGCACAGTTCCATGAATTTGTGGCTAGGTCCCGGTCAGGCGCATCGAGTGTTTCCTGGCTTGCAGACCCCCCATGGCCGGCTAGTGCATGGGAGTCTGGTTCCAACAGACCAGACGGGGTTTTCCGTTCACCCTGTGCTCCCCAGACAAGGGACTGGGCAAGCAGGTAAGGAGTCTCCCCAGAAATCCAAAAGTGCCCTACTCCCACACTCAAACATAACCCCACGAGTCTTCAGCCTTAAAGGGTTAACTTGACACTTAAATTGCACCTAAGCCTCAGACCCTCTAGGTTTAGACTATGGCCTGTTGTTCTAACATTGTTCTTCCTTTTAAATAAGCTTGCCTCTTCTACTTTGTTAATTCCCTTTTAAGTATTTAAATGCTTCTATTGCATCTCCGATCATCTTCTTTACTCCAAGCTATATATATATATTAAGATACTTTAGTCTTTCCTGATAATTTCTATCTTGTAAACGACTAAATCTGCTACACAAGAGGGACATTATGCACCAAGCAGGACCCCATCGTGGCCACCAGCTCACCCATTCAGCCAATATTTAAAATGATAAAGAAAAAAAAGCTTTGACTATTCTCATAATCATTGTTAATGAATATTTCTTTCTAAATAATAAAAAAGTTGCTCTACCTTGTCCGCTGGCCCCTACGCGTCTTCTTTCAGCCAGCTCCACTTCTTCTCTTCTTCTTATATTTCTCCTTGGTATCAGCTCCGTTGACCAGGACTCCTGGATTAGTTCTGCAAAAGCTAAGGAAACCGTCTTTGTCACCCACTTTCTGTGTTAATCCAAACAGGTATATGCACTGCCGGTGCCTGCACTGTTGGTCACCAGTTTGACCAACCACAACAGAGACAAAGGACATTACAGAAGTGGGCAGCAGAGGTAAGCTTAACATTGGAAGCTTTTAGCTAATTACTAAAAACCATATATTTTTATGTAAGTAACATTCTATAAAGCGTTGTCAACATTTCATGAGGATTTTAAAAAACAAAACAAAAAGATTTTGTCTTTAAAGAGCAAACCTTTGCTAGAGACAGACTCTATGCATTGTTAGTGACTCTCGTGAGAGTAGTCACCACGGCTATGTAGGCGACGTATGTATTTCAGGAATCTGGTAAAGAAGGAAAAGAGATCCCTGGTCTTGTGAGCTTACAGTCTCTTAGGAGGTTCATAAACTATGGTTATGTACAAACTTGACAAGACATCTGCTTACTTTGGTTCTTTTGAGGATTAGTTCCATTTTCTTCATACTTTATTGTACTAGGATTTCTTAGCTCATAAAAAGAACCTTGATCTCACTCTTGCCCAAATAATATATCACCCAGTTACCCACACCCTCTTTTTAAACGCCAAGCAAAGAAAGAAAGTGCTGTAAGACACACTGTTCCTTTGAAGTTGTTTCAGAAAAAAATACATCTTTGAAACTAAATTGTCTTCAGATCCTACATGCTTGCTCCACTGAACATATTAATGCTGTAGGTACACTTATGGTTTTTAATACTAACGATTATGGATATCACCCTTTGTACTAGTATTGGTCGTTATATGCAAACCCCATAGCTTAATACCACTGCCTATCCCGCCGATACCTGGAACACTCAGGGTCTGAGCTCCAGGGTTCTAGGCGTGTATAGTCAGATTCTCACTCTTGCAATGCCTGCTTACCTTCTACCTTCTAGGTATTGGGACACCCCTCCTAATTATTGAGTTTAGGTGTTTCAGCCGCACACCTTTGCTAACACGTGTATGGAATCAAACACACAGGCATATAAAGTTAATTATATGTGTATTTTTGCTATATTAATGTTCCTGGAGGGCTAAGCCAAATGCCAAATGATTTAGGTAAACTATAAAAACACTCAGGAGCCGTGGCAACTGGTGTTTTATGTGGATAAGTGCAAGATAATGCCCCTGGGGCATAAAAACCCAAGGGGAATGCATAAAATAGTTGATGTTGAGGTTGGGACTGTATGAAAGGAAAGGGGTTTGGGTGGTATGTGATTAAAAACATGGAAATACATAAAGGGAATCAGCCAGATAAAGGAGGAGAGTATATTTAAAAGAAGAGAAACTACCAAAACCAAAGGACATAGATTTAAATTAGAGGGGCAAATCAGGAAATATTACTTTACAAAGGTTGTGGATGCATGGAATAGCCTTGCAACAGAAGTGGTAGAGGTTAATAGAGTGAAGGAGTTTAAGCATGCGAGGGATAGACATTGTGCATATATATATATATATAGAGAGAGATATATATAAATATATATATATATATATCTATATATATATATATATATATATACACGTCTGCACTCATCGTTCACAAGACACAGGAAGGTACTAAATGACAACCACAAGTGACAATTGATGTAAGGCAGCGTGGCCTACTGGTAGAAGGCACTGGAGGAGGCGGGCTCCAGTCTCAATGAGAGCGTGGGTTCGATTCCCACCGCTGCCATTCACTTTTTAAAATCCCAATAATGCCATTAAGCCCTCCAAAATATTTTGTCAATTTATGTCAATTCAATTTATGCCCTCATACCATGGGGGGGAAATAATGTGCACAAAAAGGCAACAACAACAAAAAAAAACATTGGGTATTTCTAAACAAAACTCAAGACAAACAGTATAATCTATTTAGCAGGTTTTTTTCATTATTTTTAGCAAAAGTGAGAAAAAGTCATATTTTAGCTGTGGTGACTCTCGTGAGAGTAGTCACCACAGCTAAGAGTAGGCCATTTTTAATCTTTTTCAATTTTATATGATTAAAAACGTGTTACACTATATCGTATTTCCCTTGTGCTTTCTACGTTATGAACCAGCGCCATCTACTATATGTTGGAGGTTGGGATCTGAAAAAAGAAAAGAAAAAAAGACAAGCCGATATACTGAGCAGTATTTTAATCTGTGAGTGGAACTACAGAGGGGGAGATTGTGTATTTAAAATCGTATCACACAGTGTGTACGATGTTTGTTTTTTTGTATTTTATAATACCCTGATATTTGAGGAAAAAGAAGAGGAAGATAAATTGTATTCTCAAATGAAGCTCTTCAGGACCATCTAACAGTTTACTTAAGTATCATGTTTTACTTTTGTGATAATACTATTTTGTTATATTCTGTTACAGTTGTATCATAGCGCTCCACCTGTAGAAATGTTGCAGGAACAGTGTGCAATCTGACCTTCAATAGACTGCATTGTGTCAAGCGATTATGCTCAGGAAGGGACACCAACAAGGAGCAAACTAAAGGAATGGGATGCTCTATAACTCTTGAAAAAAAGCAAAACAACTCCTTTCTGACCTTTAGGGTCCACCCTCCACTGAATGCTGTTTAGTACACTTCATAAAGTTATTCCATGGGGTTTACTAAAAAGAAACATATATGCATGGAAAGACATCTCCAAACCACCAAGCATATCTGTTTAGCTCTCCCTTCCCACATTTCACTTGGTCTCCTCTCACATCTCCAACACCAGGGGGCCTCAAATTAAAAGTAAAAAGGTAAATCCTCATAGTTTCAAATATCACATTAAAATGTCACTTAAAAGGAAATGTAAAATGTAATCTTTTCAATAAAATTAATGGATTAGCATCTTTGTGATTTACATTTGCAAATTTTGTTTTTTTTTAAATAAAGCTGTAGTATTTAGTTATATGCTTCAACGTGCTTTGTGACCAATGGAACCTCTCCTGCCAGCTATCATTGTGTCATCATAGTAGAAGTCTCATATGTTACGCTGGCTCTCCACACACACAGAGCGCAAACACTTTTGAAGGACCATCTCAAGACAGCTGGCTACCTGGCAAAATGATCTGCGGAGTGTCGGCTCCCCGGCAAAGAGATCCGCAGAGCGTCAGGTTTCCATCAACAGATTTGAAGACTGTCAACATGTCTATGTATTTCTTGTTGCTATGACATTTTAAGAAAAAAATGCTCTACATTTTAGTACTAGTCAGAGTTAGCCTCTTAGTGCCCAGAGGGAGGGGCAGTTCTTCGAGCCATGGCTTCCCAGAGATTTCCTTCAATAAAACAAGGTTTTTTCTTTCCTCCGTGCTGAAGAATGACTCTTCGTGAGTCCAGAGGCAGCTCCATCTTTAAACTATCCATACAATGTTTACTATTAAATAAAAAGGTTTGTTCTCATAATTGTTGCTGTCTATGAGTAATTCTTTCAAATTACTATCACCTTTAGTTAAAATGGTATTATTCCAAAAAGTCTACAATGCTGTGCTAATGAAACTTATTTTTGGACTACCAATTTGATTTTATGTCATTGAAATTTGGTGTTACTGTGAAATAGACATCAAATGTTTTAGTTATTTATTGTAAAAACACATCTAACTCATTTAACACATCTATTAAAACTAAAGCAAACACAGTCGTTAGCTGAATGTGTTCAATGACAATAGCAAAAGGAACACCTTTGTCACCAACTTTCTGTGTGACACAGATCCAGACGGGTATTTACAATGCCGGCACCCGTACTATTGTTCTTGTCTCGTCTACCGTTTGCCGGAGAACTCGCCGCAAAAGTTCTTCTCCCAGCAAAACAGTACAAGTGGAAAAACCCCAAGTAACGTCCACCAGGGTACCGATGATCCTAACAGTGAGGAGGCTCCAGAATAAGTAGATAAATATGTTTAAATGATAGTTCTTGAGTATGCCAGGTGAAGTTTCTGAAACGGCGCGAATACCACAGAGAATGGGAAAATCGTGTCTGGGGCACGATTCGCTAAATTAGTGAAACCCCCCAAAAAAACAAATGTAGTCAAGCTCAGAATCACAACCAGAGCGGGACGTCAGGCGGGCCAAAGGTCATACACTAGATGGCTAGTCAGATAAACAGGGGTTAAATTCCAGAGCGCGTAGTCAGGCGGACCGGGTCATACACAGGACGGAAACAAATTCGAATCGCTGAGCAAAAGGAAGGTCAGGAACGCCAAGGGTCGGGAACAAAAATGCAACCAACTTGATATCAAAGCGAGGACCACGCCAGGGAATAGTCCATGCGGTTGCCGGGCAGAGTACCACAGCCGCTGCTGGGTAGACCCCAGTCCTAGAAATTGGTAATTAAACCACGGTTCCCAAACGAGCTCCCTCTCTGTAACCATCACCAAGTATTGCCCACCACAAGCTTAATGTACCCTCAAAAGAGCATCCGTAACGACGCTGTTCCAATTGTCGGCAGGCATCGTCGCGGTCCCTAGCTGCCGCACAGTTCCATGAATTTGTGGCTAGGTCCCGGTCAGGCGCATCGAGTGTTTCCTGGCTTGCAGACCCCCCATGGCCGGCTAGTGCATGGGAGTCTGGTTCCAAC
This sequence comes from Spea bombifrons, assembly GCF_027358695.1. NCBI lineage: Eukaryota > Metazoa > Chordata > Amphibia > Anura > Pelobatidae > Spea > Spea bombifrons. The sequence goes on along the minus strand of NC_071087.1, from coordinate 80,177,190 downwards.
AGACCAGACGGGGTTTTCCGTTCACCCTGTGCTCCCCAGACAAGGGACTGGGCAAGGAGGTAAGGAGTCTCCCCAGAAATCCAAAAGTGCCCTACTCCCACACTCAAACATAACCCCACGAGTCTTCAGCCTTAAAGGGTTAACTTGACACTTAAGCTTAACATTGGAAGCTTTTAGCTAATTACTAAAAACCATATATTTTTATGTAAGTAACATTCTATAAAGCGTTGTCAACATTTCATGAGGATTTTAAAAAACAAAACAAATTAAAAACAAGATTTTGTCTTTAAAGAGCAAACCTTTGCTAGAGACGGACTCTATGCATTGTTAGTGACTCTCGTGAGAGTAGTCACCACGGCTATGTAGGCGACGTATGTATTTCAGGAATCTGGTAAAGAAGGAAAAGAGATCCCTGGTCTTGTGAGCTTACAGTCTCTTAGGAGGTTCATAAACTATGGTTATGTACAAACTTGACAAGACATCTGCTTACTTTGGTTCTTTTGAGGATTAGTTCCATTTTCTTCATACTTTATTGTACTAGGATTTCTTAGCTCATAAAAAGAACCTTGATCTCACTCTTGCCCAAATAATATATCACCCAGTTACCCACACCCTCTTTTTAAACGCCAAGCAAAGAAAGAAAGTGCTGTAAGACACACTGTTCCTTTGAAGTTGTTTCAGAAAAAAATACATCTTTGAAACTAAATTGTCTTCAGATCCTACATGCTTGCTCCACTGAACATATTAATGCTGTAGGTACACTTATGGTTTTTAATACTAACGATTATGGATATCACCCTTTGTACTAGTATTGGTCGTTATATGCAAACCCCATAGCTTAATACCACTGCCTATCCCGCCGATACCTGGAACACTCAGGGTCTGAGCTCCAGGGTTCTAGGCGTGTATAGTCAGATTCTCACTCTTGCAATGCCTGCTTACCTTCTACCTTCTAGGTATTGGGACACCCCTCCTAATTATTGAGTTTAGGTGTTTCAGCCGCACACCTTTGCTAACACGTGTATGGAATCAAACACACAGGCATATAAAGTTAATTATATGTGTATTTTTGCTATATTAATGTTCCTGGAGGGCTAAGCCAAATGCCAAATGATTTAGGTAAACTATAAAAACACTCAGGAGCCGTGGCAACTGGTGTTTTATGTGGATAAGTGCAAGATAATGCCCCTGGGGCATAAAAACCCAAGGGGAATGCATAAAATAGTTGATGTTGAGGTTGGGACTGTATGAAAGGAAAGGGGTTTGGGTGGTATGTGATTAAAAACATGGAAATACATAAAGGGAATCAGCCAGATAAAGGAGGAGAGTATATTTAAAAGAAGAGAAACTACCAAAACCAAAGGACATAGATTTAAATTAGAGGGGCAAATCAGGAAATATTACTTTACAAAGGTTGTGGATGCATGGAATAGCCTTGCAACAGAAGTGGTAGAGGTTAATAGAGTGAAGGAGTTTAAGCATGCGAGGGATAGACATTGTGCATATATATATATATATATATAGAGAGAGATATATAAATATATATATATATATATATATCTCTCTCTCTGTCTATACATATATATATATATATACACGTCTGCACTCATCGTTCACAAGACACAGGAAGGTACTAAATGACAACCACAAGTGACAGTTGATGTAAGGCAGCGTGGCCTACTGGTAGAAGGCACTGGAGGAGGCGGGCTCCAGTCTCAATGAGAGCGTGGGTTCGATTCCCACCGCTGCCATTCACTTTTTAAAATCCCAATAATGCCATTAAGCCCTCCAAAATGTTTTGTCAATTTATGTCAATTCAATTTATGCCCTCATACCATGGGGGGGAAATAATGTGCACAAAAAGGCAACAACAACAAAAAAAAACATTGGGTATTTCTAAACAAAACTCAAGACAAACAGTATAATCTATTTAGCAGGTTTTTTTTCATTATTTTTAGCAAAAGTGAGAAAAAGTCATATTTTAGCTGTGGTGACTCTCGTGAGAGTAGTCACCACAGCTAAGAGTAGGCCTTTTTTAATCTTTTTCAATTTTATATGATTAAAAACGTGTTACACTATATCGTATTTCCCTTGTGCTTTCTACGGTATGAACCAGCGCCATCTACTATATGTTGGAGGTTGGGATCTGAAAAAAGAAAAGAAAAAAAGACAAGCCGATATACTGAGCAGTATTTTAATCTGTGAGTGGAACTACAGAGGGGGAGATTGTGTATTTAAAATCGTATCACACAGTGTGTACGATGTTTGTTTTTTTCTATTTTATAATACCCTGATATTTGAGGAAAAAGAAGAGGAAGATAAATTGTATTCTCAAATGAAGCTCTTCAGGACCATCTAACAGTTTACTTAAGTATCATGTTTTACTTTTGTGATAATACTATTTTGTTATATTCTGTTACAATTGTATCATAGCGCTCCACCTGTAGAAATGTTGCAGGAACAGTGTGCAATCTGACCTTCAATAGACTGCATTGTGTCAAGCGATTATGCTCAGGAAGGGACACCAACAAGGAGCAAACTAAAGGAATGGGATGCTCTATAACTCTTGAAAAAAAGCAAAACAACTCCTTTCTGACCTTTAGGGTCCACCCTCCATTGAATGCTGTTTAGTACACTTCATAAAGTTATTCCATGGGGTTTACTAAAAAGAAACATATATGCATGGAAAGACATCTCCAAACCACCAAGCATATCTGTTTAGCTCTCCCTTCCCACATTTCACTTGGTCTCCTCTCACATCTCCAACACCAGGGGGCCTCAAATTAAAAGTAAAAAGGTAAATCCTCATAGTTTCAAATATCACATTAAAATGTCACTTAAAAGGAAATGTAAAATGTAATCTTTTCAATAAAATTAATGGATTAGCATCTTTGTGATTTACATTTGCAAATTTTGTTTTTTTTTTTAAATAAAGCTGTAGTATTTAGTTATATGCTTCAACGTGCTTTGTGACCAATGGAACCTCTCCTGCCAGCTATCATTGTGTCATCATAGTAGAAGTCTCATATGTTACGCTGGCTCTCCACACACACAGAGCGCAAACACTTTTGAAGGACCATCTCAAGACAGCTGGCTACCTGGCAAAATGATCTGCGGAGTGTCGGCTCCCCGGCAAAGAGATCCGCAGAGCGTCAGGTTTCCATCAACAGATTTGAAGACTGTCGACATGTCTATGTATTTCTTGTTGCTATGACATTTTAAGAAAAAAATGCTCTACATTTTAGTACTAGTCAGAGTTAGCCTCTTAGTGCCCAGAGGGAGGGGCAGTTCTTCGAGCCATGGCTTCCCAGAGATTTCCTTCAATAAAACAAGTTTTTTTCTTTCCTCCGTGCTGAAGAATGACTCTTCGTGAGTCCAGAGGCAGCTCCATCTTTAAACTATCCATACAATGTTTACTATTAAATAAAAAGGTTTGTTCTCATAATTGTTGCTGTCTATGAGTAATTCTTTCAAATTACTATCACCTTTAGTTAAAATGGTATTATTCCAAAAAGTCTACAATGCTGTGCTAATGAAACTTATTTTTGGACTACCAATTTGATTTTATGTCATTGAAATTTGGTGTTACTGTGAAATAGACATCAAATGTTTTAGTTATTTATTGTAAAAACACATCTAACTCATTTAACACATCTATTAAAACTAAAGCAAACACAGTCGTTAGCTGAATGTGTTCAATGACAATAGCAAAAGGAACACCTTTGTCACCAACTTTCTGTGTGACACAGATCCAGACGGGTATTTACAATGCCGGCACCCGTACTATTGTTCTTGTCTCGTCTACCGTTTGCCGGAGAACTCGCCGCAAAAGTTCTTCTCCCAGCAAAACAGTACAAGTGGAAAAACCCCAAGTAACGTCCACCAGGGTACCGATGATCCTAACAGTGAGGAGGCTCCAGAATAAGTAGATAAATATGTTTAAATGATAGTTCTTGAGTATGCCAGGTGAAGTTTCTGAAACGGCGCGAATACCACAGAGAATGGGAAAATCGTGTCTGGGGCACGATTCGCTAAATTAGTGAAACCCCCCAAAAAAACAAATGTAGTCAAGCTCAGAATCACAACCAGAGCGGGACGTCAGGCGGGCCAAAGGTCATACACTAGATGGCTAGTCAGATAAACAGGGGTTAAATTCCAGAGCGTGTAGTCAGGCGGACCGGGTCATACACAGGACGGAAACAAATTCGAATCGCTGAGCAAAAGGAAGGTCAGGAACGCCAAGGGTCGGGAACAAAAATGCAACCAACTTGATATCAAAGCGAGGACCACGCCAGGGAATAGTCCATGCGGTTGCCGGGCAGAGTACCACAGCCGCTGCTGGGTAGACCCCAGTCCTAGAAATTGGTAATTAAACCACGGTTCCCAAACGAGCTCCCTCTCTGTAACCATCACCAAGTATTGCCCACCACAAGCTTAATGTACCCTCAAAAGAGCATCCGTAACGACGCTGTTCCAATTGTCGGCAGGCATCGTCGCGGTCCCTAGCTGCCGCACAGTTCCATGAATTTGTGGCTAGGTCCCGGTCAGGCGCATCGAGTGTTTCCTGGCTTGCAGACCCCCCATGGCCGGCTAGTGCATGGGAGTCTGGTTCCAACAGACCAGACGGGGTTTTCCGTTCACCCTGTGCTCCCCAGACAAGGGACTGGGCAAGCAGGTAAGGAGTCTCCCCAGAAATCCAAAAGTGCCCTACTCCCACACTCAAACATAACCCCACGAGTCTTCAGCCTTAAAGGGTTAACTTGACACTTAAGCTTAACATTGGAAGCTTTTAGCTAATTACTAAAAACCATATATTTTTATGTAAGTAACATTCTATAAAGCGTTGTCAACATTTCATGAGGATTTTAAAAAACAAAACTAAAAGATTTTGTCTTTAAAGAGCAAACCTTTGCTAGAGACGGACTCTATGCATTGTTAGTGACTCTCGTGAGAGTAGTCACCACGGCTATGTAGGCGACGTATGTATTTCAGGAATCTGGTAAAGAAGGAAAAGAGATCCCTGGTCTTGTGAGCTTACAGTCTCTTAGGAGGTTCATAAACTATGGTTATGTACAAACTTGACAAGACATCTGCTTACTTTGGTTCTTTTGAGGATTAGTTCCATTTTCTTCATACTTTATTGTACTAGGATTTCTTAGCTCATAAAAAGAACCTTGATCTCACTCTTGCCCAAATAATATATCACCCAGTTACCCACACCCTCTTTTTAAACGCCAAGCAAAGAAAGAAAGTGCTGTAAGACACACTGTTCCTTTGAAGTTGTTTCAGAAAAAAATACATCTTTGAAACTAAATTGTCTTCAGATCCTACATGCTTGCTCCACTGAACATATTAATGCTGTAGGTACACTTATGGTTTTTAATACTAACGATTATGGATATCACCCTTTGTACTAGTATTGGTCGTTATATGCAAACCCCATAGCTTAATACCACTGCCTATCCCGCCGATACCTGGAACACTCAGGGTCTGAGCTCCAGGGTTCTAGGCGTGTATAGTCAGATTCTCACTCTTGCAATGCCTGCTTACCTTCTACCTTCTAGGTATTGGGACACCCCTCCTAATTATTGAGTTTAGGTGTTTCAGCCGCACACCTTTGCTAACACGTGTATGGAATCAAACACACAGGCATATAAAGTTAATTATATGTGTATTTTTGCTATATTAATGTTCCTGGAGGGCTAAGCCAAATGCCAAATGATTTAGGTAAACTATAAAAACACTCAGGAGCCGTGGCAACTGGTGTTTTATGTGGATAAGTGCAAGATAATGCCCCTGGGGCATAAAAACCCAAGGGGAATGCATAAAATAGTTGATGTTGAGGTTGGGACTGTATGAAAGGAAAGGGGTTTGGGTGGTATGTGATTAAAAACATGGAAATACATGAAGGGAATCAGCCAGATAAAGGAGGAGAGTATATTTAAAAGAAGAGAAACTACCAAAACCAAAGGACATAGATTTAAATTAGAGGGGCAAATCAGGAAATATTACTTTACAAAGGTTGTGGATGCATGGAATAGCCTTGCAACAGAAGTGGTAGAGGTTAATAGAGTGAAGGAGTTTAAGCATGCAAGGGATAGACATTGTGCATATATATATATATATAGAGAGAGATATATATAAATATATATATATATATATATATATATATATATATACACGTCTGCACTCATCGTTCACAAGACACAGGAAGGTACTAAATGACAACCACAAGTGACAGTTGATGTAAGGCAGCGTGGCCTACTGGTAGAAGGCACTGGAGGAGGCGGGCTCCAGTCTCAATGAGAGCGTGGGTTCGATTCCCACCGCTGCCATTCACTTTTTAAAATCCCAATAATGCCATTAAGCCCTCCAAAATATTTTGTCAATTTATGTCAATTCAATTTATGCCCTCATACCATGGGGGGGAAATAATGTGCACAAAAAGGCAACAACAACAAAAAAAAACATTGGGTATTTCTAAACAAAACTCAAGACAAACAGTATAATCTATTTAGCAGGTTTTTTTCATTATTTTTAGCAAAAGTGAGAAAAAGTCATTTTTTAGCTGTGGTGACTCTCGTGAGAGTAGTCACCACAGCTAAGAGTAGGCCATTTTTAATCTTTTTCAATTTTATATGATTAAAAACGTGTTACACTATATCGTATTTCCCTTGTGCTTTCTACGGTATGAACCAGCGCCATCTACTATATGTTGGAGGTTGGGATCTGAAAAAAGAAAAGAAAAAAAGACAAGCCGATATACTGAGCAGTATTTTAATCTGTGAGTGGAACTACAGAGGGGGAGATTGTGTATTTAAAATCGTATCACACAGTGTGTACGATGTTTGTTTTTTTCTATTTTATAATACCCTGATATTTGAGGAAAAAGAAGAGGAAGATAAATTGTATTCTCAAATGAAGCTCTTCAGGACCATCTAACAGTTTACTTAAGTATCATGTTTTACTTTTGTGATAATACTATTTTGTTATATTCTGTTACAATTGTATCATAGCGCTCCACCTGTAGAAATGTTGCAGGAACAGTGTGCAATCTGACCTTCAATAGACTGCATTGTGTCAAGCGATTATGCTCAGGAAGGGACACCAACAAGGAGCAAACTAAAGGAATGGGATGCTCTATAACTCTTGAAAAAAAGCAAAACAACTCCTTTCTGACCTTTAGGGTCCACCCTCCATTGAATGCTGTTTAGTACACTTCATAAAGTTATTCCATGGGGTTTACTAAAAAGAAACATATATGCATGGAAAGACATCTCCAAACCACCAAGCATATCTGTTTAGCTCTCCCTTCCCACATTTCACTTGGTCTCCTCTCACATCTCCAACACCAGGGGGCCTCAAATTAAAAGTAAAAAGGTAAATCCTCATAGTTTCAAATATCACATTAAAATGTCACTTAAAAGGAAATGTAAAATGTAATCTTTTCAATAAAATTAATGGATTAGCATCTTTGTGATTTACATTTGCAAATTTTGTTTTTTTTTAAATAAAGCTGTAGTATTTAGTTATATGCTTCAACGTGCTTTGTGACCAATGGAACCTCTCCTGCCAGCTATCATTGTGTCATCATAGTAGAAGTCTCATATGTTACGCTGGCTCTCCACACACACAGAGCGCAAACACTTTTGAAGGACCATCTCAAGACAGCTGGCTACCTGGCAAAATGATCTGCGGAGTGTCGGCTCCCCGGCAAAGAGATCCGCAGAGCGTCAGGTTTCCATCAACAGATTTGAAGACTGTCAACATGTCTATGTATTTCTTGTTGCTATGACATTTTAAGAAAAAAATGCTCTACATTTTAGTACTAGTCAGAGTTAGCCTCTTAGTGCCCAGAGGGAGGGGCAGTTCTTCGAGCCATGGCTTCCCAGAGATTTCCTTCAATAAAACAAGGTTTTTTCTTTCCTCCGTGCTGAAGAATGACTCTTCGTGAGTCCAGAGGCAGCTCCATCTTTAAACTATCCATACAATGTTTACTATTAAATAAAAAGGTTTGTTCTCATAATTGTTGCTGTCTATGAGTAATTCTTTCAAATTACTATCACCTTTAGTTAAAATGGTATTATTCCAAAAAGTCTACAATGCTGTGCTAATGAAACTTATTTTTGGACTACCAATTTGATTTTATGTCATTGAAATTTGGTGTTACTGTGAAATAGACATCAAATGTTTTAGTTATTTATTGTAAAAACACATCTAACTCATTTAACACATCTATTAAAACTAAAGCAAACACAGTCGTTAGCTGAATGTGTTCAATGACAATAGCAAAAGGAACACCTTTGTCACCAACTTTCTGTGTGACACAGATCCAGACGGGTATTTACAATGCCGGCACCCGTACTATTGTTCTTGTCTCGTCTACCGTTTGCCGGAGAACTCGCCGCAAAAGTTCTTCTCCCAGCAAAACAGTACAAGTGGAAAAACCCCAAGTAACGTCCACCAGGGTACCGATGATCCTAACAGTGAGGAGGCTCCAGAATAAGTAGATAAATATGTTTAAATGATAGTTCTTGAGTATGCCAGGTGAAGTTTCTGAAACGGCGCGAATACCACAGAGAATGGGAAAATCGTGTCTGGGGCACGATTCGCTAAATTAGTGAAGCCCCCCAAAAAAACAAATGTAGTCAAGCTCAGAATCACAACCAGAGCGGGACGTCAGGCGGGCCAAAGGTCATACACTAGATGGCTAGTCAGATAAACAGGGGTTAAATTCCAGAGCGCGTAGTCAGGCGGACCGGGTCATACACAGGACGGAAACAAATTCGAATCGCTGAGCAAAAGGAAGGTCAGGAACGCCAAGGGTCGGGAACAAAAATGCAACCAACTTGATATCAAAGCGAGGACCACGCCAGGGAATAGTCCATGCGGTTGCCGGGCAGAGTACCACAGCCGCTGCTGGGTAGACCCCAGTCCTAGAAATTGGTAATTAAACCACGGTTCCCAAACGAGCTCCCTCTCTGTAACCATCACCAAGTATTGCCCACCACAAGCTTAATGTACCCTCAAAAGAGCATCCGTAACGACGCTGTTCCAATTGTCGGCAGGCATCGTCGCGGTCCCTAGCTGCCGCACAGTTCCATGAATTTGTGGCTAGGTCCCGGTCAGGCGCATCGAGTGTTTCCTGGCTTGCAGACCCCCCATGGCCGGCTAGTGCATGGGAGTCTGGTTCCAACAGACCAGACGGGGTTTTCCGTTCACCCTGTGCTCCCCAGACAAGGGACTGGGCAAGCAGGTAAGGAGTCTCCCCAGAAATCCAAAAGTGCCCTACTCCCACACTCAAACATAACCCCACGAGTCTTCAGCCTTAAAGGGTTAACTTGACACTTAAGCTTAACATTGGAAGCTTTTAGCTAATTACTAAAAACCATATATTTTTATGTAAGTAACATTCTATCAAGCGTTGTCAACATTTCATGAGGATTTTAAAAAACAAAACAAAAAGATTTTGTCTTTAAAGAGCAAACCTTTGCTAGAGACGGACTCTATGCATTGTTAGTGACTCTCGTGAGAGTAGTCACCACGGCTATGTAGGCGACGTATGTATTTCAGGAATCTGGTAAAGAAGGAAAAGAGATCCCTGGTCTTGTGAGCTTACAGTCTCTTAGGAGGTTCATAAACTATGGTTAGGTACAAACTTGACAAGACATCTGCTTACTTTGGTTCTTTTGAGGATTAGTTCCATTTTCTTCATACTTTATTGTACTAGGATTTCTTAGCTCATAAAAAGAACCTTGATCTCACTCTTGCCCAAATAATATATCACCCAGTTACCCACACCCTCTTTTTAAACGCCAAGCAAAGAAAGAAAGTGCTGTAAGACACACTGTTCCTTTGAAGTTGTTTCAGAAAAAAATACATCTTTGAAACTAAATTGTCTTCAGATCCTACATGCTTGCTCCACTGAACATATTAATGCTGTAGGTACACTTATGGTTTTTAATACTAACGATTATGGATATCACCCTTTGTACTAGTATTGGTCGTTATATGCAAACCCCATAGCTTAATACCACTGCGTATCCCGCCGATACCTGGAACACTCAGGGTCTGAGCTCCAGGGTTCTAGGCGTGTATAGTCAGATTCTCACTCTTGCAATGCCTGCTTACCTTCTACCTTCTAGGTATTGGGACACCCCTCCTAATTATTGAGTTTAGGTGTTTCAGCCGCACACCTTTGCTAACACGTGTATGGAATCAAACACACAGGCATATAAAGTTAATTATATGTGTATTTTTGCTATATTAATGTTCCTGGAGGGCTAAGCCAAATGCCAAATGATTTAGGTAAACTATAAAAACACTCAGGAGCCGTGGCAACTGGTGTTTTATGTGGATAAGTGCAAGATAATGCCCCTGGGGCATAAAAACCCAAGGGGAATGCATAAAATAGTTGATGTTGAGGTTGGGACTGTATGAAAGGAAAGGGGTTTGGGTGGTATGTGATTAAAAACATGGAAATACATAAAGGGAATCAGCCAGATAAAGGAGGAGAGTATATTTAAAAGAAGAGAAACTACCAAAACCAAAGGACATAGATTTAAATTAGAGGGGCAAATCAGGAAATATTACTTTACAAAGGTTGTGGATGCATGGAATAGCCTTGCAACAGAAGTGGTAGAGGTTAATAGAGTGAAGGAGTTTAAGCATGCGAGGGATAGACATTGTGCATATATATATATATATATAGAGAGAGATATATATAAATATATATATATATATATATATATATATATATATCTATATATATATATATACACGTCTGCACTCATCGTTCACAAGACACAGGAAGGTACTAAATGACAACCACAAGTGACAGTTGATGTAAGGCAGCGTGGCCTACTGGTAGAAGGCACTGGAGGAGGCGGGCTCCAGTCTCAATGAGAGCGTGGGTTCGATTCCCACCGCTGCCATTCACTTTTTAAAATCCCAATAATGCCATTAAGCCCTCCAAAATATTTTGTCAATTTATGTCAATTCAATTTATGCCCTCATACCATGGGGGGGAAATAATGTGCACAAAAAGGCAACAACAACAAAAAAAAACATTGGGTATTTCTAAACAAAACTCAAGACAAACAGTATAATCTATTTAGCAGGTTTTTTTTCATTATTTTTAGCAAAAGTGAGAAAAAGTCATATTTTAGCTGTGGTGACTCTCGTGAGAGTAGTCACCACAGCTAAGAGTAGGCCTTTTTTAATCTTTTTCAATTTTATATGATTAAAAACGTGTTACACTATATCGTATTTCCCTTGTGCTTTCTACGGTATGAACCAGCGCAATCTACTATATGTTGGAGGTTGGGATCTGAAAAAAGAAAAGAAAAAAAGACAAGCCGATATACTGAGCAGTATTTTAATCTGTGAGTGGAACTACAGAGGGGGAGATTGTGTATTTAAAATCGTATCACACAGTGTGTACGATGTTTGTTTTTTTCTATTTTATAACACCCTGATATTTGAGGAAAAAGAAGAGGAAGATAAATTGTATTCTCAAATGAAGCTCTTCAGGACCATCTAACAGTTTACTTAAGTATCATGTTTTACTTTTGTGATAATACTATTTTGTTATATTCTGTTACAATTGTATCATAGCGCTCCACCTGTAGAAATGTTGCAGGAACAGTGTGCAATCTGACCTTCAATAGACTGCATTGTGTCAAGCGATTATGCTCAGGAAGGGACACCAACAAGGAGCAAACTAAAGGAATGGGATGCTCTATAACTCTTGAAAAAAAGCAAAACAACTCCTTTCTGACCTTTAGGGTCCACCCTCCACTGAATGCTGTTTAGTACACTTCATAAAGTTATTCCATGGGGTTTACTAAAAAGAAACATATATGCATGGAAAGACATCTCCAAACCACCAAGCATATCTGTTTAGCTCTCCCTTCCCACATTTCACTTGGTCTCCTCTCACATCTCCAACACCAGGGGGCCTCAAATTAAAAGTAAAAAGGTAAATCCTCATAGTTTCAAATATCACATTAAAATGTCACTTAAAAGGAAATGTAAAATGTAATCTTTTCAATAAAATTAATGGATTAGCATCTTTGTGATTTACATTTGCAAATTTTGTTTTTTTTTAAATAAAGCTGTAGTATTTAGTTATATGCTTCAACGTGCTTTGTGACCAATGGAACCTCTCCTGCCAGCTATCATTGTGTCATCATAGTAGAAGTCTCATATGTTACGCTGGCTCTCCACACACACAGAGCGCAAACACTTTTGAAGGACCATCTCAAGACAGCTGGCTACCTGGCAAAATGATCTGCGGAGTGTCGGCTCCCCGGCAAAGAGATCCGCAGAGCGTCAGGTTTCCATCAACAGATTTGAAGACTGTCAACATGTCTATGTATTTCTTGTTGCTATGACATTTTAAGAAAAAAATGCTCTACATTTTAGTACTAGTCAGAGTTAGCCTCTTAGTGCCCAGAGGGAGGGGCAGTTCTTCGAGCCATGGCTTCCCAGAGATTTCCTTCAATAAAACAAGGTTTTTTCTTTCCTCCGTGCTGAAGAATGACTCTTCGTGAGTCCAGAGGCAGCTCCATCTTTAAACTATCCATACAATGTTTACTATTAAATAAAAAGGTTTGTTCTCATAATTGTTGCTGTCTATGAGTAATTCTTTCAAATTACTATCACCTTTAGTTAAAATGGTATTATTCCAAAAAGTCTACAATGCTGTGCTAATGAAACTTATTTTTGGACTACCAATTTGATTTTATGTCATTGAAATTTGGTGTTACTGTGAAATAGACATCAAATGTTTTAGTTATTTATTGTAAAAACACATCTAACTCATTTAACACATCTATTAAAACTAAAGCAAACACAGTCGTTAGCTGAATGTGTTCAATGACAATAGCAAAAGGAACACCTTTGTCACCAACTTTCTGTGTGACACAGATCCAGACGGGTATTTACAATGCCGGCACCCGTACTATTGTTCTTGTCTCGTCTACCGTTTGCCGGAGAACTCGCCGCAAAAGTTCTTCTCCCAGCAAAACAGTACAAGTGGAAAAACCCCAAGTAACGTCCACCAGGGTACCGATGATCCTAACAGTGAGGAGGCTCCAGAATAAGTAGATAAATATGTTTAAATGATAGTTCTTGAGTATGCCAGGTGAAGTTTCTGAAACGGCGCGAATACCACAGAGAATGGGAAAATCGTGTCTGGGGCACGATTCGCTAAATTAGTGAAACCCCCCAAAAAAACAAATGTAGTCAAGCTCAGAATCACAACCAGAGCGGGACGTCAGGCGGGCCAAAGGTCATACACTAGATGGCTAGTCAGATAAACAGGGGTTAAATTCCAGAGCGTGTAGTCAGGCGGACCGGGTCATACACAGGACGGAAACAAATTCGAATCGCTGAGCAAAAGGAAGGTCAGGAACGCCAAGGGTCGGGAACAAAAATGCAACCAACTTGATATCAAAGCGAGGACCACGCCAGGGAATAGTCCATGCGGTTGCCGGGCAGAGTACCACAGCCGCTGCTGGGTAGACCCCAGTCCTAGAAATTGGTAATTAAACCACGGTTCCCAAACGAGCTCCCTCTCTGTAACCATCACCAAGTATTGCCCACCACAAGCTTAATGTACCCTCAAAAGAGCATCCGTAACGACGCTGTTCCAATTGTCGGCAGGCATCGTCGCGGTCCCTAGCTGCCGCACAGTTCCATGAATTTGTGGCTAGGTCCCGGTCAGGCGCATCGAGTGTTTCCTGGCTTGCAGACCCCCCATGGCCGGCTAGTGCATGGGAGTCTGGTTCCAACAGACCAGACGGGGTTTTCCGTTCACCCTGTGCTCCCCAGACAAGGGACTGGGCAAGCAGGTAAGGAGTCTCCCCAGAAATCCAAAAGTGCCCTACTCCCACACTCAAACATAACCCCACGAGTCTTCAGCCTTAAAGGGTTAACTTGACACTTAAATTGCACCTAAGCCTCAGACCCTCTAGGTTTAGACTATGGCCTGTTGTTCTAACATTGTTCTTCCTTTTAAATAAGCTTGCCTCTTCTACTTTGTTAATTCCCTTTTAAGTATTTAAATGCTTTTATTGCATCTCCGATCATCTTCTTTACTCCAAGCTATATATATATATATATATTAAGATACTTTAGTCTTTCCTGATAATTTCTATCTTGTAAACGACTAAATCTGCTACACAAGAGGGACATTATGCACCAAGCAGGACCCCATCGTGGCCACCACCTCACCCATTCAGCCAATATTTAAAATGATAAAGAAAAAAAAGCTTTGACTATTCTCATAATCATTGTTAATGAATATTTCTTTCTAAATAATAAAAAAGTTGCTCTACCTTGTCCGCTGGCCCCTACGCGTCTTCTTTCAGCCAGCTCCACTTCTTCTCTTCTTCTTGTATTTCTCCTTGGTATCAGCTCCGTTGACCAGGACACCTGGATTAGTTCTGCAAAAGCTAAGGAAACCGTCTTTGTTACCCACTTTCTGTGTTAATCCAAACAGGTATATGCACTGCCGGTGCCTGCACTGTTGGTCACCAGTTTGACCAACCACAACAGAGACAAAGGACATTACAGAAGTGGGCAGCAGAGGTAAGCTTAACATTGGAAGCTTTTAGCTAATTACTAAAAACCATATATTTTTATGTAAGTAACATTCTATAAAGCGTTGTCAACATTTCATGAGGATTTTAAAAAACAAAACAAAAAGATTTTGTCTTTAAAGAGCAAACCTTTGCTAGAGACGGACTCTATGCATTGTTAGTGACTCTCGTGAGAGTAGTCACCACGGCTATGTAGGCGATGTATGTATTTCAGGAATCTGGTAAAGAAGGAAAAGAGATCCCTGGTCTTGTGAGCTTACAGTCTCTTAGGAGGTTCATAAACTATGGTTATGTACAAACTTGACAAGACATCTGCTTACTTTGGTTCTTTTGAGGATTAGTTCCATTTTCTTCATACTTTATTGTACTAGGATTTCTTAGCTCATAAAAAGAACCTTGATCTCACTCTTGCCCAAATAATATATCACCCAGTTACCCACACCCTCTTTTTAAACGCCAAGCGAAGAAAGAAAGTGCTGTAAGACACACTGTTCCTTTGAAGTTGTTTCAGAACAAAATACATCTTTGAAACTAGATTGTCTTCAGATCCTACATGCTTGCTCCACTGAACATATTAATGCTGTAGGTACACCTATGGTTTTTAATACTAACGATTATGGATATCACCCTTTGTACTAGTATTGGTCGTTATATGCAAACCCCATAGCTTAATACCACTGCCTATCCCGCCGATACCTGGAACACTCAGGGTCTGAGCTCCAGGGTTCTAGGCGTGTATAGTCACATTCTCACTCTTGTAATGCCTGCTTACCTTCTACCTTCTAGGTATTGGGACACCCCTCCTAATTATTGAGTTTAGGTGTTTCAGCCGCACACCTTTGCTAACACGTGTATGGAATCAAACACACAGGCATATAAAGTTAATTATATGTGTATTTTTGCTATATTAATGTTCCTGGAGGGCTAAGCCAAATGCCAAATGATTTAGGTAAACTATAAAAACACTCAGGAGCCGTGGCAACTGGTGGTTTATGTGGATAAGTGCAAGATAATGCCCCTGGGGCATAAAAACCCAAGGGGAATGCATAAAATAGTTGATGTTGAGGTTGGGACTGTATGAAAGGAAAGGGGTTTGGGTGGTATGTGATTAAAAACACGGAAATACATAAAGGGAATCAGCCAGATAAAGGAGGAGAGTATATTTAAAAGAAGAGAAACTACCAAAACCAAAGGATATAGATTTAAGTTAGAGGGGCAAATCAGGAAATATTACTTTACAAAGGTTGTGGATGCATGGAATAGCCTTGCAACAGAAGTGGTAGAGGTTAATAGAGTGAAGGAGTTTAAGCATGCGAGGGATAGACATTGTGCATATATATATATATATATATATATATATATAGAGAGAGAGAGATATATATAAATATATATATATATATATATATATATATATCCCTCTCTCTATATATATATATACACGTCTGCACTCATCGTTCACAAGACACAGGAAGGTACTAAATGACAACCACAAGTGACAGTTGATGTAAGGCAGCGTGGCCTACTGGTAGAAGGCACTGGAGGAGGCGGGCTCCAGTCTCAATGAGAGCGTGGGTTCGATTCCCACCGCTGCCATTCACTTTTTAAAATCCCAATAATGCCATTAAGCCCTCCAAAATATTATGTCAATTTATGTCAATTCAATTTATGCCCTCATACCATGGGGGGGAAATAATGTGCACAAAAAGGCAACAACAACAAAAAAAAACATTGGGTATTTGTCACTCACGGTGGTTCAGGCTGTGGATCCTCGCTGCAGTACAAGGAAAGGCACCCCAAACGGTGATGGCGAGCAATGCAGGAACAGATGGTATAAGGAGCAGACAATCGGATAGTCGGGGTCACGAGCAGAGATCAGGACTGGCAGCAAACACGGATAGTCGGGGTCACGGGCAGAGGTCAGGGCAGGCAGCAATCAACGGATAGTCAGGTACAAACTGGGTTCAGGTAGAGGCAGGCGGCAAACAACGGGTGGTCAGGTTCAGGCAGAGTTCAGGCAACAAAAAGGCAAATAGATACAGGAACGCTAGTGTAGGCAATAAAGGCTCTATCACAGGCAAGGTATAGCTCTCAACTGAAGGTTTAAATATCCCTCCATCCCTAGATCCTCCTACCCACTTAATTAAGTGGGAGGAGGAAAAAAGATAAAGGGTCCCTTTAAATCCCCTCATGAATATTCATGAGATAACCGTTCGCGCATGCGCGAACGGCTCTCATGACGTCTCGGCGCGCGTCCCGTCTGGATCACTCGATCCACACGGGGGCGCGCGTTCCGCAGCCGGACAGACCTCGCCGCGTTTCCCGCGAGCGGGACGAGCCGGGAGCTGCCTGCGCGAGCTGCGTCTCGGCTCCCCCGCACGAGGACACCGCGGATCCGCTGGCGAGGTAACAGTACCCCCCGTCTACAAGAGCCATCCTGGCGATCAGAGGCTGGCTTCAGAGGGAATTTTTTATGAAAAGAACGAATCTTGGCTGGAGCATGGACATCCGATGCAAGAACCCAAGAACTCTCCTCAGGACCGTATCCCTTCCATCTAATAAAATACTGGAGTCTCCCTTGTTTCTTTCTAGAGTCTAGGATTGTCTGTACCTCGTATTCTTCTTCGCCCTGAACCATTACAGGGTCGGGAGTACGAACCGTAAAGGAGTATTGATTTTTAACTACTGGTTTTAATAAAGAAACATGAAATGCGTTATGAATGCGTAGCGTCTTGGGGAGCACAAGCGAATAGGTAACTCTGTTAATCTGTGTCCTAATCTTATATGGGCCAATATATTTAGGCCCAAGGGTTCTGGCAGGTTGTTGGAGATGAAGATACTTTGTGGAAAGCCACACATAGTCCCCGGGGTTGAGCATCGGTCCAGTTGAACGATACTTATCGGCTGTTTTCTTTTGCAACCGTTTGGTTTGCTTTAACTGTTCAGAAATAAGTGCCCAATGATCACGCAAGACCTGGAATTGGGCTTCGGCTGCTGGAACCCCCGTGGTACTGGTTTCTTGAGGCCACAATGACGGTTCATAACCATGAACCGCTTTAAACGGAGACATCTGTAGTGACTCGTGAAATGAGCTGTTGTATGACCATTCGGCGAGATACAAAAGCGTTGACCAATCAGACTGGTCCTCTGAAACATACATTCTCAGATATTGTTTAAGAACTTGATTCGTTCTCTCCGCTTGACCATTGGATTGTGGATGGTGGGAGGAAGAGAAATGTAACTCAATCCCCATAAGTCTACACATTGCTCTCCAGAACTTCGAAATAAACTGTGAACCTCTGTCAGAAATAATTATTTGAGGAACCCCGTGAAGTCTTATAATTTCCTTCATGAAGATGTCAGCTAGTGTACTAGCTGACGGAAGCTTAGCGAGAGCGATAAAATGTGCTTGTTTGCTAAACAAATCTACCACTACTAAAATAGTTGTATGTCCACGAGAAGGAGGTAGGTCCGTAACAAAGTCCATGGCTAAGTGCTGCCATGGTCGGTCTGGGACAGGTAACGGACATAATAACCCCGCTGGTCGAGTATGTGGTATCTTATTATGACCACATACAGTACACGCTTGTACAAAGTCAGAAATGTCACGATTCATAGTAGGCCACCAGAAGTTCCTCTGCAGAAGAAATTTTACGTTCCGAGTTCCCCGATGACCAGCTACTGGAGAAGCATGACCCCAGGACAGAACAGCTTTACGAAAGCGTGGTTGCACATAAAGTCTCCCAGGAGGTGGAATTTGCCTTCGGGGACGGGGCGTCTGAGATTTAGAAATGTGCCACATGAGGGTACTGTGTATGGTGGCAATTATCTTTGTAGGTGGAACAATAGGTTCGACAGAAGTTTCAACATTAGACGCCTCATGCTGTCTAGACAGTGCATCGGCCTTAGTATTCTTTGAACCCGGTCGAAAGGAAATAGAAAAATTAAACCGCGTAAAAAATAATGCCCATCGAGCTTGTCGAGGATTGAGTCGTTTGGCATTTTCGATATACACTAGGTTTTTGTGGTCGGTGAGTATGGTAACGGGAGTTACAGTCCCTTCAAGCAGATGTCGCCATTCTTCCAATGCCAACTTAATGGCCAGCAATTCTCGGTTCCCTATATCGTAATTTTGTTCGGCCGACGAAAAAGTTTTAGAAAAATAGGAACAAGGATGAAGGCGATTAGAAATCTGATCTCGTTGAGATAAAATAGCTCCAGCCCCAGTTTCTGATGCGTCCACTTCCAAGATAAAAGGTAAATCAGGATTGGGGCGTTTTAAGATAGGTGCTGTAGTAAAGGCCAATTTTAGTCTTTCAAAGGCCTTACTTGCTTCAGGGGTCCAAGATTTAGGATTTGCCCCTTTTCTAGTCAGTGCAATGATTGGAGCGATAATCTGAGAGAAATTCCGAATGAAGCGACGATAATAATTGGCGAAGCCTACAAATCGCTGAATACCCTTGATATCTGAAGGCTCCTCCCAGTCTTTGATGGCTGTTAGTTTGTCAGGATCCATCTCTAATTGTCCAGCAGATAGAATGTATCCTAAAAACTTCACCTTGTCACAATGGAACTCGCATTTCTCAACTTTAGCAAATAAAGAATGTTCCCTTAACCTTTGTAATACTTGACAGACGTGTTGCCGATGTTCTTTCAAATTTTTTGAGTAAATCAGAATGTCATCGAGATAGACCATTACATGGGATAGCAACATGTCACGAAAAATATCATTCACGAAACTCTGGAACACTGCCGGGGCATTACATAGCCCAAAAGGCATCACAAGATACTCATAATGTCCATATCTCGTGTTGAAAGCCGTCTTCCATTCATCCCCTTCTTGTATTCTAATCAGGTTATAGGCCCCCCGTAGATCAAGCTTGGTAAAGATAGTAGCGTCTTTCAGTTGATCATAAAGTTCAGTTATGAGGGGTAGCGGGTATTTGTTTTTGATGGTTATTTTATTCAGACCCCTATAATCAATGCATGGACGCAAAGAACCGTCTTTTTTGGCAATGAAAAAGAAGCCCGCTCCTGCCGGAGACGCAGAAGGTCTGATGAAACCTTTCTTTAAACTCTCTTCTATATACTGGGCCAAGGCTTGATTTTCAGGTTGGGACAATGGATATGTGTGCCCTTTAGGTGGGTTGGTGCCGGGTAACAATTTTATTGTACAATCGTACGCCCGATGGGGAGGTAAGGTTTCCGCTTTTCTTTTAGAAAACACCTCCAAATATTCCCAATATTGAGGAGGTACCAGATGACGAGGATCCTGAGCCGGTACTTCGAGCATTAAACTCAACTTGGTAGAAGGGCTGCAACAGTTCTTTAAACATTCTTTTCTCCAAGCCAGAATCTGTCCCTCTCTCCAGTCTATGCTGGGATTATGTTGTCGGAGCCATGACATTCCTAGAATGACCGGGATATGAGGACTGGATAGTACATTAAATTGTATTTCTTCCGAATGAAGTATTCCGATGACTGCACCAATAACCTCAGTTTGAAAGGACACGATCCCAGTTCCCAGAGGCGAACCATCTAATGCGGCAATTGAGGTCTTCTGGGTCCTAGGTTGTAAAGGAATTCTGTGTTCCAAGGCCCAAGATTTGTCAATAAAATTTTCAGCCGCCCCAGAATCAATGAAAGCTTGAGTGGCCACTTGGTGGCCTGTCCACTGCAGCTGGATGGGAACCAAAAGTCTCTGCGACTGAGGAGGTGTAGCGACAGTAGTACTTAGTGAAGCACCTCCAACCTCCACTAAGTTCTGGCGTTTCCCGGTTTCCTAGGGCAAGCATAAATCAAGTGTCCTTTTTGACCACAATATAAGCATAGTCCCAAAGTTCTGCGGCGTTGCTTCTCTTCAGCAGATAGATGGAGCACCGGACCTATTTCCATAGGTTCAGCAACGGCAGCAGCAGGTTCAACAGGTGCAGGAGCGGCATGTTGTGTCCAAGGCCTTAATTGATGAGGCCTTCTATCGCGTTCTCGGTCGCGTTCGAACTTCCTTTCCTGACCTCTGGCTTCTAGACGTAAACACAGGGTGATCAAATTTTCTAGGTCATGAGGTATGTCACGGTAGGTGAGAGCATCTTTAATGGGTCCATTCAAACCCCTGCGAAAGGCTGCTTTCAGCGCACTGACATTCCAGTCTGTCTCGTACGCTAATGTGCGGAATTCAACGGCGTATTGAGCCACAGACCTTCTTCCCTGTTGGACTTCCATCAAATTGGATTCTGCAGCTTCTCGCCTCCCAGGAGCATCAAAGACAGCACGAAAAGATGTAATAAAGACGTCTGCATCTTCCAAAATAGGCGAGTTCTGCTCTAGCAGTGGTGATGCCCACGCCAACGCTTCTCCTTTTAATAAGTTTATAATAAAAGTCACTCGGTTGCAATGGGAGGAGAAGGTTTGAGGATGGGCCCGGAAGTGTAATGCACACTGATTCAGGAAGCCGCGGCACTCTTGAGGATCACCAGAAAACTTGTCCGGTAGTGGCATCTTAGGTGCTTTAGCCGGAGTGCTTTGCCCCGGCACAGGAGGTGAAGAATCCGAGGATGCCCCTTGCTGCATAGTTGGGGACAGATTCGTAGCCATCGATCTTAGCAGGTCTGCCACGTCGTCCAATTTCCGCTCCAAGGATTGGAGTTGGGAAGCGTGAGCAGCAAGAACTTGATCCTGTCTGTCTTGTCTGTTGGACATCCTTGCCAAGTCTGCGGGATCCATGGTAAGGCCTGTGATACTGTCACTCACGGTGGTTCAGGCTGTGGATCCTCGCTGCAGTACAAGGAAAGGCGCCCCAAACGGTGATGGCGAGCAATGCAGGAACAGATGGTATAAGGAGCAGACAATCGGATAGTCGGGGTCACGAGCAGAGATCAGGACTGGCAGCAAACACGGATAGTCGGGGTCACGGGCAGAGGTCAGGGCAGGCAGCAATCAACGGATAGTCAGGTACAAACTGGGTTCAGGTAGAGGCAGGCGGCAAACAACGGGTGGTCAGGTTCAGGCAGAGTTCAGGCAACAAAAAGGCAAATAGATACAGGAACGCTAGTGTAGGCAATAAAGGCTCTATCACAGGCAAGGTATAGCTCTCAACTGAAGGTTTAAATATCCCTCCATCCCTAGATCCTCCTACCCACTTAATTAAGTGGGAGGAGGAAAAAAGATAAAGGGTCCCTTTAAATCCCCTCATGAATATTCATGAGATAACCGTTCGCGCATGCACGAACGGCTCTCATGACGTCTCGGCGCGCGTCCCGTCTGGATCACGCGATCCACACGGGGGCGCGCGTCCCGCAGCCGGACAGACCTCGCCGCGTTTCCCGCGAGCGGGACGAGCCGGGAGCTGCCTGCGCGAGCTGCGTCTCGGCTCCCCCGCACGAGGACACCGCGGATCCGCTGGCGAGGTAACAGTATTTCTAAACAAAACTCAAGACAAACAGTATAATCTATTTAGCAGGTTTTTTTCATTATTTTTAGCAAAAGTGAGCAAAAGTCATATTTTAGCTGTGGTGACTCTCGTGAGAGTAGTCACCACAGCTAAGAGTAGGCCTTTTTTAATCTTTTTCAATTTTATATGATTAAAAACGTGTTACACTATATCGTATTTCCCTTGTGCTTTCTACGGTATGAACCAGCGCCATCTACTATATGTTGGAGGTTGGGATCTGAAAAAAGAAAAGAAAAAAAGACAAGCCGATATACTGAGCAGTATTTTAATCTGTGAGTGGAACTACAGAGGGGGAGATTGTGTATTTAAAATCGTATCACACAGTGTGTACGATGTTTGTTTTTTTCTATTTTATAATACCCTGATATTTGAGGAAAAAGAAGAGGAAGATAAATTGTATTCTCAAATGAAGCTCTTCAGGACCATCTAACAGTTTACTTAAGTATCATGTTTTACTTTTGTGATAATACTATTTTGTTATATTCTGTTACAATTGTATCATAGCGCTCCACCTGTAGAAATGTTGCAGGAACAGTGTGCAATCTGACCTTCAATAGACTGCATTGTGTCAAGCGATTATGCTCAGGAAGGGACACCAACAAGGAGCAAACTAAAGGAATGGGATGCTCTATAACTCTTGAAAAAAAGCAAAACAACTCCTTTCTGACCTTTAGGGTCCACCCTCCACTGAATGCTGTTTAGTACACTTCATAAAGTTATTCCATGGGGTTTACTAAAAAGAAACATATATGCATGGAAAGACATCTCCAAACCACCAAGCATATCTGTTTAGCTCTCCCTTCCCACATTTCACTTGGTCTCCTCTCACATCTCCAACACCAGGGGGCCTCAAATTAAAAGTAAAAAGGTAAATCCTCATAGTTTCAAATATCACATTAAAATGTCACTTAAAAGGAAATGTAAAATGTAATCTTTTCAATAAAATTAATGGATTAGCATCTTTGTGATTTACATTTGCAAATTTTGGTTTTTTTTAAATAAAGCTGTAGTATTTAGTTATATGCTTCAACGTGCTTTGTGACCAATGGAACCTCTCCTGCCAGCTATCATTGTGTCATCATAGTAGAAGTCTCATATGTTACGCTGGCTCTCCACACACACAGAGCGCAAACACTTTTGAAGGACCATCTCAAGACAGCTGGCTACCTGGCAAAATGATCTGCGGAGTGTCGGCTCCCCGGCAAAGAGATCCGCAGAGCGTCAGGTTTCCATCAACAGATTTGAAGACTGTCAACATGTCTATGTATTTCTTGTTGCTATGACATTTTAAGAAAAAAATGCTCTACATTTTAGTACTAGTCCGAGTTAGCCTCTTAGTGCCCAGAGGGAGGGGCAGTTCTTCGAGCCATGGCTTCCCAGAGATTTCCTTCAATAAAACAAGGTTTTTTCTTTCCTCCGTGCTGAAGAATGACTCTTCGTGAGTCCAGAGGCAGCTCCATCTTTAAACTATCCATACAATGTTTACTATTAAATAAAAAGGTTTGTTCTCATAATTGTTGCTGTCTATGAGTAATTCTTTCAAATTACTATCACCTTTAGTTAAAATGGTATTATTCCAAAAAGTCTACAATGCTGTGCTAATGAAACTTATTTTTGGACTACCAATTTGATTTTATGTCATTGAAATTTGGTGTTACTGTGAAATAGACATCAAATGTTTTAGTTATTTATTGTAAAAACACATCTAACTCATTTAACACATCTATTAAAACTAAAGCAAACACAGTCGTTAGCTGAATGTGTTCAATGACAATAGCAAAAGGAACACCTTTGTCACCAACTTTCTGTGTGACACAGATCCAGACGGGTATTTACAATGCCGGCACCCGTACTATTGTTCTTGTCTCGTCTACCGTTTGCCGGAGAACTCGCCGCAAAAGTTCTTCTCCCAGCAAAACAGTACAAGTGGAAAAACCCCAAGTAACGTCCACCAGGGTACCGATGATCCTAACAGTGAGGAGGCTCCAGAATAAGTAGATAAATATGTTTAAATGATAGTTCTTGAGTATGCCAGGTGAAGTTTCTGAAACGGCGCGAATACCACAGAGAATGGGAAAATCGTGTCTGGGGCACGATTCGCTAAATTAGTGAAACCCCCCAAAAAAACAAATGTAGTCAAGCTCAGAATCACAACCAGAGCGGGACGTCAGGCGGGCCAAAGGTCATACACTAGATGGCTAGTCAGATAAACAGGGGTTAAATTCCAGAGCGTGTAGTCAGGCGGACCGGGTCATACACAGGACGGAAACAAATTCGAATCGCTGAGCAAAAGGAAGGTCAGGAACGCCAAGGGTCGGGAACAAAAATGCAACCAACTTGATATCAAAGCGAGGACCACGCCAGGGAATAGTCCATGCGGTTGCCGGGCAGAGTACCACAGCCGCTGCTGGGTAGACCCCAGTCCTAGAAATTGGTAATTAAACCACGGTTCCCAAACGAGCTCCCTCTCTGTAACCATCACCAAGTATTGCCCACCACAAGCTTAATGTACCCTCAAAAGAGCATCCGTAACGACGCTGTTCCAATTGTCGGCAGGCATCGTCGCGGTCCCTAGCTGCCGCACAGTTCCATGAATTTGTGGCTAGGTCCCGGTCAGGCGCATCGAGTGTTTCCTGGCTTGCAGACCCCCCATGGCCGGCTAGTGCATGGGAGTCTGGTTCCAACAGACCAGACGGGGTTTTCCGTTCACCCTGTGCTCCCCAGACAAGGGACTGGGCAAGCAGGTAAGGAGTCTCCCCAGAAATCCAAAAGTGCCCTACTCCCACACTCAAACATAACCCCACGAGTCTTCAGCCTTAAAGGGTTAACTTGACACTTAAATTGCACCAAAGCCTCAGACCCTCTAGGTTTAGACTATGGCCTGTTGTTCTAACATTGTTCTTCCTTTTAAATAAGCTTGCCTCTTCTACTTTGTTAATTCCCTTTTAAGTATTTAAATGCTTTTATTGCATCTCCGATCATCTTCTTTACTCCAAGCTATATATATATATATATATTAAGATACTTTAGTCTTTCCTGATAATTTCTATCTTGTAAACGACTAAATCTGCTACACAAGAGGGACATTATGCACCAAGCAGGACCCCATCGTGGCCACCACCTCACCCATTCAGCCAATATTTAAAATGATAAAGAAAAAAAAGCTTTGACTATTCTCATAATCATTGTTAATGAATATTTCTTTCTAAATAATAAAAAAGTTGCTCTACCTTGTCCGCTGGCCCCTACGCGTCTTCTTTCAGCCAGCTCCACTTCTTCTCTTCTTCTTGTATTTCTCCTTGGTATCAGCTCCGTTGACCAGGACACCTGGATTAGTTCTGCAAAAGCTAAGGAAACCGTCTTTGTTACCCACTTTCTGTGTTAATCCAAACAGGTATATGCACTGCCGGTGCCTGCACTGTTGGTCACCAGTTTGACCAACCACAACAGAGACAAAGGACATTACAGAAGTGGGCAGCAGAGGTAAGCTTAACATTGGAAGCTTTTAGCTAATTACTAAAAACCATATATTTTTATGTAAGTAACATTCTATAAAGCGTTGTCAACATTTCATGAGGATTTTAAAAAACAAAACAAAAAGATTTTGTCTTTAAAGAGCAAACCTTTGCTAGAGACGGACTCTATGCATTGTTAGTGACTCTCGTGAGAGTAGTCACCACGGCTTTGTAGGCGATGTATGTATTTCAGGAATCTGGTAAAGAAGGAAAAGAGATCCCTGATCTTGTGAGCTTACAGTCTCTTAGGAGGTTCATAAACTATGGTTATGTACAAACTTGACAAGACATCTGCTTACTTTGGTTCTTTTGAGGATTAGTTCCATTTTCTTCATACTTTATTGTACTAGGATTTCTTAGCTCATAAAAAGAACCTTGATCTCACTCTTGCCCAAATAATATATCACCCAGTTACCCACACCCTCTTTTTAAACGCCAAGCGAAGAAAGAAAGTGCTGTAAGACACACTGTTCCTTTGAAGTTGTTTCAGAACAAAATACATCTTTGAAACTAGATTGTCTTCAGATCCTACATGCTTGCTCCACTGAACATATTAATGCTGTAGGTACACCTATGGTTTTTAATACTAACGATTATGGATATCACCCTTTGTACTAGTATTGGTCGTTATATGCAAACCCCATAGCTTAATACCACTGCCTATCCCGCCGATACCTGGAACACTCAGGGTCTGAGCTCCAGGGTTCTAGGCGTGTATAGTCACATTCTCACTCTTGCAATGCCTGCTTACCTTCTACCTTCTAGGTATTGGGACACCCCTCCTAATTATTGAGTTTAGGTGTTTCAGCCGCACACCTTTGCTAACACGTGTATGGAATCAAACACACAGGCATATAAAGTTAATTATATGTGTATTTTTGCTATATTAATGTTCCTGGAGGGCTAAGCCAAATGCCAAATGATTTAGGTAAACTATAAAAACACTCAGGAGCCGTGGCAACTGGTGGTTTATGTGGATAAGTGCAAGATAATGCCCCTGGGGCATAAAAACCCAAGGGGAATGCATAAAATAGTTGATGTTGAGGTTGGGACTGTATGAAAGGAAAGGGGTTTGGGTGGTATGTGATTAAAAACACGGAAATACATAAAGGGAATCAGCCAGATAAAGGAGGAGAGTATATTTAAAAGAAGAGAAACTACCAAAACCAAAGGACATAGATTTAAGTTAGAGGGGCAAATCAGGAAATATTACTTTACAAAGGTTGTGGATGCATGGAATAGCCTTGCAACAGAAGTGGTAGAGGTTAATAGAGTGAAGGAGTTTAAGCATGCGAAGGATAGACATTGTGCATATATATATATATATATATATAGAGAGAGATATATATATAAATATATATATATATATATATATATATATATATATATATATATATATATATACACGTCTGCACTCATCGTTCACAAGACACAGGAAGGTACTAAATGACAACCACAAGTGACAGTTGATGTAAGGCAGCGTGGCCTACTGGTAGAAGGCACTGGAGGAGGCGGGCTCCAGTCTCAATGAGAGCGTGGGTTCGATTCCCACCGCTGCCATTCACTTTTTAAAATCCCAATAATGCCATTAAGCCCTCCAAAATATTTTGTCAATTTATGTCAATTCAATTTATGCCCTCATACCATGGGGGGGAAATAATGTGCACAAAAAGGCAACAACAACAAAAAAAAACATTGGGTATTTCTAAACAAAACTCAAGACAAACAGTATAATCTATTTAGCAGGTTTTTTTCATTATTTTTAGCAAAAGTGAGAAAAAGTCATATTTTAGCTGTGGTGACTCTCGTGAGAGTAGTCACCACAGCTAAGAGTAGGCCATTTTTAATCTTTTTCAATTTTATATGATTAAAAACGTGTTACACTATATCGTATTTCCCTTGTGCTTTCTACGGTATGAACCAGCGCCATCTACTATATGTTGGAGGTTGGGATCTGAAAAAAGAAAAGAAAAAAAGACAAGCCGATATACTGAGCAGTATTTTAATCTGTGAGTGGAACTACAGAGGGGGAGATTGTGTATTTAAAATCGTATCACACAGTGTGTACGATGTTTGTTTTTTTCTATTTTATAATACCCTGATATTTGAGGAAAAAGAAGAGGAAGATAAATTGTATTCTCAAATGAAGCTCTTCAGGACCATCTAACAGTTTACTTAAGTATCATGTTTTACTTTTGTGATAATACTATTTTGTTATATTCTGTTACAATTGTATCATAGCGCTCCACCTGTAGAAATGTTGCAGGAACAGTGTGCAATCTGACCTTCAATAGACTGCATTGTGTCAAGCGATTATGCTCAGGAAGGGACACCAACAAGGAGCAAACTAAAGGAATGGGATGCTCTATAACTCTTGAAAAAAAGCAAAACAACTCCTTTCTGACCTTTAGGGTCCACCCTCCACTGAATGCTGTTTAGTACACTTCATAAAGTTATTCCATGGGGTTTACTAAAAAGAAACATATATGCATGGAAAGACATCTCCAAACCACCAAGCATATCTGTTTAGCTCTCCCTTCCCACATTTCACTTGGTCTCCTCTCACATCTCCAACACCAGGGGGCCTCAAATTAAAAGTAAAAAGGTAAATCCTCATAGTTTCAAATATCACATTAAAATGTCACTTAAAAGGAAATGTAAAATGTAATCTTTTCAATAAAATTAATGGATTAGCATCTTTGTGATTTACATTTGCAAATTTTGTTTTTTTTTAAATAAAGCTGTAGTATTTAGTTATATGCTTCAACGTGCTTTGTGACCAATGGAACCTCTCCTGCCAGCTATCATTGTGTCATCATAGTAGAAGTCTCATATGTTACGCTGGCTCTCCACACACACAGAGCGCAAACACTTTTGAAGGACCATCTCAAGACAGCTGGCTACCTGGCAAAATGATCTGCGGAGTGTCGGCTCCCCGGCAAAGAGATCCGCAGAGCGTCAGGTTTCCATCAACAGATTTGAAGACTGTCAACATGTCTATGTATTTCTTGTTGCTATGACATTTTAAGAAAAAAATGCTCTACATTTTAGTACTAGTCCGAGTTAGCCTCTTAGTGCCCAGAGGGAGGGGCAGTTCTTCGAGCCATGGCTTCCCAGAGATTTCCTTCAATAAAACAAGGTTTTTTCTTTCCTCCGTGCTGAAGAATGACTCTTCGTGAGTCCAGAGGCAGCTCCATCTTTAAACTATCCATACAATGTTTACTATTAAATAAAAAGGTTTGTTCTCATAATTGTTGCTGTCTATGAGTAATTCTTTCAAATTACTATCACCTTTAGTTAAAATGGTATTATTCCAAAAAGTCTACAATGCTGTGCTAATGAAACTTATTTTTGGACTACCAATTTGATTTTATGTCATTGAAATTTGGTGTTACTGTGAAATAGACATCAAATGTTTTAGTTATTTATTGTAAAAACACATCTAACTCATTTAACACATCTATTAAAACTAAAGCAAACACAGTCGTTAGCTGAATGTGTTCAATGACAATAGCACCCGTACTATTGTTCTTGTCTACCGTTTGCCGGAGAACTCGCCGCAAAAGTTCTTCTCCCAGCAAAACAGTACAAGTGGAAAAACCCCAAGTAACGTCCACCAGGGTACCGATGATCCTAACAGTGAGGAGGCTCCAGAATAAGTAGATAAATATGTTTAAATGATAGTTCTTGAGTATGCCAGGTGAAGTTTCTGAAACGGCGCGAATACCACAGAGAATGGGAAAATCGTGTCTGGGGCACGATTCGCTAAATTAGTGAAACCCCCCAAAAAAACAAATGTAGTCAAGCTCAGAATCACAACCAGAGCGGGACGTCAGGCGGGCCAAAGGTCATACACTAGATGGCTAGTCAGATAAACAGGGGTTAAATTCCAGAGCGTGTAGTCAGGCGGACCGGGTCATACACAGGACGGAAACAAATTCGAATCGCTGAGCAAAAGGAAGGTCAGGAACGCCAAGGGTCGGGAACAAAAATGCAACCAACTTGATATCAAAGCGAGGACCACGCCAGGGAATAGTCCATGCGGTTGCCGGGCAGAGTACCACAGCCGCTGCTGGGTAGACCCCAGTCCTAGAAATTGGTAATTAAACCACGGTTCCCAAACGAGCTCCCTCTCTGTAACCATCACCAAGTATTGCCCACCACAAGCTTAATGTACCCTCAAAAGAGCATCCGTAACGACGCTGTTCCAATTGTCGGCAGGCATCGTCGCGGTCCCTAGCTGCCGCACAGTTCCATGAATTTGTGGCTAGGTCCCGGTCAGGCGCATCGAGTGTTTCCTGGCTTGCAGACCCCCCATGGCCGGCTAGTGCATGGGAGTCTGGTTCCAACAGACCAGACGGGGTTTTCCGTTCACCCTGTGCTCCCCAGACAAGGGACTGGGCAAGCAGGTAAGGAGTCTCCCCAGAAATCCAAAAGTGCCCTACTCCCACACTCAAACATAACCCCACGAGTCTTCAGCCTTAAAGGGTTAACTTGACACTTAAGCTTAACATTGGAAGCTTTTAGCTAATTACTAAAAACCATATATTTTTATGTAAGTAACATTCTATAAAGCGTTGTCAACATTTCATGAGGATTTTAAAAAACAAAACAAAAAGATTTTGTCTTTAACCCCTTCGAGACAAAGGCTGATTTTACTTTTTGTACCCTTTGTGACAATGGCCTTTTTAACATTTCTGCGCTGCTCTTGTTTAGCTGTAATTTTCTTCTTTCCCGTTTACTGAACCCACACACATTAGATATTGTTTTTTTCAGGACAAGAAGGGCTTTCTTTAGATGACATTGTTTTGATTGTATCATATTATTTACTATTAAAAACATTATAAAATATGGTGAAAAATTTAGAAAAAAATGACTGTTTCTAACTTTTAGTTGAAAAATCTTTTACTCATCTATAAAAGGTAATGAAAAAACCTGCTAAATAGATTCTACTATTTGTCCTGAGTTTAGAAATACCCAATGTTTTTATGTTTTTTTTGCTTTTTTCTACCCATTGTGGGGCAATAAGTACAGGTAGCGTTTTGCTATTTCAAAGCCATTTTTTCCAAATCTGGTAATTCTTCCCCCCTTGTGC
This sequence comes from Spea bombifrons, assembly GCF_027358695.1. Lineage (NCBI taxonomy): Eukaryota > Metazoa > Chordata > Amphibia > Anura > Pelobatidae > Spea > Spea bombifrons. The sequence goes on along the minus strand of NC_071087.1, from coordinate 80,146,527 downwards.
CATTTCGGGTATCTTTGAACCCGGCCAATGCAATTTACCCCATCAAGTCATATATTTTTGAAAACTAGACAGCCCAGGGTATTCCAAATGCTAGTATTTTAACTCTTTCCATGCACCATATCTACCACCAGTCTTTGTCAAACTTTATGGTAGTCATTTTTTTGCATTTGTTTTGTCATACACATTTTACTTCAGGTATGAATTAAAATGTTCTTGTTTATGTCACTATCACAAAACACCCCAATATGTGTTCAGCAACATCTCCTGAGCGCAGCGATACCCCACATGAATGATTTTGCCTGGCTGTTTGGGGGCAAAAGGGTCACATTTGGGGCATGCGCATTTTTCAATGTTGAACTTTGGCATTTGGGGATCCACTGCCCATGCCCTATTTGGTACATCTTTGAGCCGGGCCATTTCAGTGTGCCCAATAAACCCATATATTTTTGAAAACTAGACACCCCAGGGTATTTCAAATGCTGGTATTTTAACTCTTTCCATGCACCATATCTACCACCAGTCTTTGTCAAACTTTGTGGTAGTCATTTTTTTGCATTTGTTTTGTCACACACATTTTACTTCAGGTATGAATAAACAGGTTCTGGTATATGTCACTATCACAAAACACCCCAATATGTGTTCAGCAACATCTCCTGAGTACAGCGATACCTCACATGAATGATTTTGCCTGGCTGTTTTGGGGCAAAAGGGCCACATTTGGGGCATGCGCTTTTTTCAATGTTGAACTTTGGCATTTGGGATCCACTGCCCATGCCCTATTTGGTACATCTTTGAGCCAGGCCATTTCAGTGTGCCCAACAAAACCATATATTTTTCAAAACTAGACACCACAGGGTATTTTAAATGCTGGTATTTTAACTCTTTGCATGCACACATTTTACCACCAGCATTTTTTCAAAGTTTGCAGTAATATTTTTGTGTGTGTATTTTTCCCACACACACCTACTTTATGTATGAATTTACAGTTCCTGGTATATGCCGCTGTCACACGACACCCCATAATGTGTTCAGCAACATCTCCTGAGTGCAGTGATACCCCACATGCATGGGTGTGTCATTTTTTGGGGGAACTAAAAGGCCACATTTGGTACGTGTGCATTTTTCTAATTGGAAATTAGATGTGTGGCCATCCTTCCCCCCGTGTTAATTGGGACGTTGTTGAACCTGGCCCATTCAATTTACCCCATCAAATCATACATTTTTTAAAAGTAGACACCCCACGGGCATTTAATATGCCAGTATTTTAACTCTTTCCATGCGAGAATTGTTTTAAGCTAATATGCTAATTTTAGGACTTGCTCACAAAAATATATTTTTTATATATATATTTTTTTTTTATTATTATTTTTTTTAAAAAAAATTTTAACATTTTTTTTCAACTTGGAGGTTCCCCTGATAGTGACATCAGTGGGAAATGATTTTTACATTTTACTGTTTTTTTTACTATTTTTTTCTAATTATTATTAATTTTATTTTATTTTTTAATTTATTTTTACTAATCACACTGTGATTAGAAAGCTGGGCTCCATTGACTTGCATGGTGAATGCAGTACCTGTATTCAACCTGCAAGTGGAGCCAAAGTTCTCTAGATGGTCTGGACCATCTAGCGAACTTTTAAAATTTGTGGTTCCTGTTACAGGACGGCGGCCATCTTCCTTGATGGCGAAGATTGCCGGCAGCTGCGGCTGTGACCGCTCTCCGGAGCGGTCACAGCCCATCAAAAGGTTAGTGTTTGGGGTCGCTGGATGCCTCCTGATCGAGGCATTCCAGCGACACCATTTAAGTTTAGGAGGCGATCGTCGATCGCCTCCTAAACGCTTTTAAAACGGGCGTCCGCCGCCATACAAAGTATGGCGGATGTTGACGCCCCGTGGAGGGGCCAGAGATGGCCCCTTCGTGCCGATCGCTTTCTGCACCCGTTTAAAGACGTGCCGGTCCTGGCACGTCAATTGTCGTAAAGCACATGCTTTTCCGTGCCGTGCCAGGACCGGCAATTGTCATTAAGGGGTTAAAGAGCAAACCTTTGCTAGAGACGGACTCTATGCATTGTTAGTGACTCTCGTGAGAGTAGTCACCACGGCTATGTAGGCGACGTATGTATTTCAGGAATCTGGTAAAGAAGGAAAAGAGATCCCTGGTCTTGTGAGCTTACAGTCTCTTAGGAGGTTCATAAACTATGGTTATGTACAAACTTGACAAGACATCTGCTTACTTTGGTTCTTTTGAGGATTAGTTCCATTTTCTTCATACTTTATTGTACTAGGATTTCTTAGCTCATAAAAAGAACCTTGATCTCACTTTTGCCCAAATAATATATCACCCAGTTACCCACACCCTCTTTTAAACGCCAAGCAAAGAAAGAAAGTGCTGTAAGACACACTGTTCCTTTGAAGTTGTTTCAGAAAAAAATACATCTTTGAAACTAAATTGTCTTCAGATCCTACATGCTTGCTCCACTGAACATATTAATGCTGTAGGTACACTTATGGTTTTTAATACTAACGATTATGGATATCACCCTTTGTACTAGTATTGGTCGTTATATGCAAACCCCATAGCTTAATACCACTGCCTATCCCGCCGATACCTGGAACACTCAGGGTCTGAGCTCCAGGGTTCTAGGCGTGTATAGTCAGATCCTCACTCTTGCAATGCCTGCTTACCTTCTACCTTCTAGGTATTGGGACACCCCTCCTAATTATTGAGTTTAGGTGTTTCAGCCGCACACCTTTGCTAACACGTGTATGGAATCAAACACACAGGCATATAAAGTTAATTATATGTGTATTTTTGCTATATTAATGTTCCTGGAGGGCTAAGCCAAATGCCAAATGATTTAGGTAAACTATAAAAACACTCAGGAGCCGTGGCAACTGGTGTTTTATGTGGATAAGTGCAAGATAATGCCCCTGGGGCATAAAAACCCAAGGGGAATGCATAAAATAGTTGATGTTGAGGTTGGGACTGTATGAAAGGAAAGGGGTTTGGGTGGTATGTGATTAAAAACATGGAAATACATAAAGGGAATCAGCCAGATAAAGGAGGAGAGTATATTTAAAAGAAGAGAAACTACCAAAACCAAAGGACATAGATTTAAATTAGAGGGGCAAATCAGGAAATATTACTTTACAAAGGTTGTGGATGCATGGAATAGCCTTGCAACAGAAGTGGTAGAGGTTAATAGAGTGAAGGAGTTTAAGCATGCGAGGGATAGACATTGTGCATATATATATATATAGAGAGAGAGATATATATAAATATATATATATATATAGATATATATATATCTCTATATATATATATAAATATATATATATATATCTCTCTCTATATATATATATATATATATACACGTCTGCACTCATCGTTCACAAGACACAGGAAGGTACTAAATGACAACCACAAGTGACAGTTGATGTAAGGCAGCGTGGCCTACTGGTAGAAGGCACTGGAGGAGGCGGGCTCCAGTCTCAATGAGAGCGTGGGTTCGATTCCCACCGCTGCCATTCACTTTTTAAAATCCCAATAATGCCATTAAGCCCTCCAAAATATTTTGTCAATTTATGTCAATTCAATTTATGCCCTCATACCATGGGGGGAAATAATGTGCACAAAAAGGCAACAACAACAAAAAAAAACATTGGGTATTTCTAAACAAAACTCAAGACAAACAGTATAATCTATTTAGCAGGTTTTTTCATTATTTTTAGCAAAAGTGAGAAAAAGTCATATTTTAGCTGTGGTGACTCTCGTGAGAGTAGTCACCACAGCTAAGAGTAGGCCATTTTTTAATCTTTTTCAATTTTATATGATTAAAAACGTGTTACACTATATCGTATTTCCCTTGTGCTTTCTACGGTATGACCCAGCGCCATCTACTATATGTTGGAGGTTGGGATCTGAAAAAAGAAAAGAAAAAAAGACAAGCCGATATACTGAGCAGTATTTTAATCTGTGAGTGGAACTACAGAGGGGGAGATTGTGTATTTAAAATCGTATCACACAGTGTGTACGATGTTTGTTTTTTTCTATTTTATAATACCCTGATATTTGAGGAAAAAGAAGAGGAAGATAAATTGTATTCTCAAATGAAGCTCTTCAGGACCATCTAACAGTTTACTTAAGTATCATGTTTTACTTTTGTGATAATACTATTTTGTTATATTCTGTTACAATTGTATCATAGCGCTCCACCTGTAGAAATGTTGCAGGAACAGTGTGCAATCTGACCTTCAATAGACTGCATTGTGTCAAGCGATTATGCTCAGGAAGGGACACCAACAAGGAGCAAACTAAAGGAATGGGATGCTCTATAACTCTTGAAAAAAAGCAAAACAACTCCTTTCTGACCTTTAGGGTCCACCCTCCACTGAATGCTGTTTAGTACACTTCATAAAGTTATTCCATGGGGTTTACTAAAAAGAAACATATATGCATGGAAAGACATCTCCAAACCACCAAGCATATCTGTTTAGCTCTCCCTTCCCACATTTCACTTGGTCTCCTCTCACATCTCCAACACCAGGGGGCCTCAAATTAAAAGTAAAAAGGTAAATCCTCATAGTTTCAAATATCACATTAAAATGTCACTTAAAAGGAAATGTAAAATGTAATCTTTTCAATAAAATTAATGGATTAGCATCTTTGTGATTTACATTTGCAAATTTTGTTTTTTTTTTAAATAAAGCTGTAGTATTTAGTTATATGCTTCAACGTGCTTTGTGACCAATGGAACCTCTCCTGCCAGCTATCATTGTGTCATCATAGTAGAAGTCTCATATGTTACGCTGGCTCTCCACACACACAGAGCGCAAACACTTTTGAAGGACCATCTCAAGACAGCTGGCTACCTGGCAAAATGATCTGCGGAGTGTCGGCTCCCCGGCAAAGAGATCCGCAGAGCGTCAGGTTTCCATCAACAGATTTGAAGACTGTCAACATGTCTATGTATTTCTTGTTGCTATGACATTTTAAGAAAAAAATGCTCTACATTTTAGTACTAGTCCGAGTTAGCCTCTTAGTGCCCAGAGGGAGGGGCAGTTCTTCGAGCCATGGCTTCCCAGAGATTTCCTTCAATAAAACAAGGTTTTTTCTTTCCTCCGTGCTGAAGAATGACTCTTCGTGAGTCCAGAGGCAGCTCCATCTTTAAACTATCCATACAATGTTTACTATTAAATAAAAAGGTTTGTTCTCATAATTGTTGCTGTCTATGAGTAATTCTTTCAAATTACTATCACCTTTAGTTAAAATGGTATTATTCCAAAAAGTCTACAATGCTGTGCTAATGAAACTTATTTTTGGACTACCAATTTGATTTTATGTCATTGAAATTTGGTGTTACTGTGAAATAGACATCAAATGTTTTAGTTATTTATTGTAAAAACACATCTAACTCATTTAACACATCTATTAAAACTAAAGCAAACACAGTCGTTAGCTGAATGTGTTCAATGACAATAGCAAAAGGAACACCTTTGTCACCAACTTTCTGTGTGACACAGATCCAGACGGGTATTTACAATGCCGGCACCCGTACTATTGTTCTTGTCTCATCTACCGTTTGCCGGAGAACTCGCCGCAAAAGTTCTTCTCCCAGCAAAACAGTACAAGTGGAAAAACCCCAAGTAACGTCCACCAGGGTACCGATGATCCTAACAGTGAGGAGGCTCCAGAATAAGTAGATAAATATGTTTAAATGATAGTTCTTGAGTATGCCAGGTGAAGTTTCTGAAACGGCGCGAATACCACAGAGAATGGGAAAATCGTGTCTGGGGCACGATTCGCTAAATTAGTGAAACCCCCCCAAAAAAACAAATGTAGTCAAGCTCAGAATCACAACCAGAGCGGGACGTCAGGCGGGCCAAAGGTCATACACTAGATGGCTAGTCAGATAAACAGGGGTTAAATTCCAGAGCGTGTAGTCAGGCGGACCGGGTCATACACAGGACGGAAACAAATTCGAATCGCTGAGCAAAAGGAAGGTCAGGAACGCCAAGGGTCGGGAACAAAAATGCAACCAACTTGATATCAAAGCGAGGACCACGCCAGGGAATAGTCCATGCGGTTGCCGGGCAGAGTACCACAGCCGCTGCTGGGTAGACCCCAGTCCTAGAAATTGGTAATTAAACCACGGTTCCCAAACGAGCTCCCTCTCTGTAACCATCACCAAGTATTGCCCACCACAAGCTTAATGTACCCTCAAAAGAGCATCCGTAACGACGCTGTTCCAATTGTCGGCAGGCATCGTCGCGGTCCCTAGCTGCCGCACAGTTCCATGAATTTGTGGCTAGGTCCCGGTCAGGCGCATCGAGTGTTTCCTGGCTTGCAGACCCCCCATGGCCGGCTAGTGCATGGGAGTCTGGTTCCAACAGACCAGACGGGGTTTTCCGTTCACCCTGTGCTCCCCAGACAAGGGACTGGGCAAGCAGGTAAGGAGTCTCCCCAGAAATCCAAAAGTGCCCTACTCCCACACTCAAACATAACCCCACGAGTCTTCAGCCTTAAAGGGTTAACTTGACACTTAAGCTTAACATTGGAAGCTTTTAGCTAATTACTAAAAACCATATATTTTTATGTAAGTAACATTCTATAAAGCGTTGTCAACATTTCATGAGGATTTTAAAAAACAAAACAAAAAGATTTTGTCTTTAAAGAGCAAACCTTTGCTAGAGACGGACTCTATGCATTGTTAGTGACTCTCGTGAGAGTAGTCACCACGGCTATGTAGGCGACGTATGTATTTCAGGAATCTGGTAAAGAAGGAAAAGAGATCCCTGCTCTTGTGAGCTTACAGTCTCTTACGAGGTTCATAAACTATGGTTATGTACAAACTTGACAAGACATCTGCTTACTTTGGTTCTTTTGAGGATTAGTTCTATTTTCTTCATACTTTATTGTACTAGGATTTCTTAGCTCATAAAAAGAACCTTGATCTCACTTTTGCCCAAATAATATATCACCCAGTTACCCACACCCTCTTTTTAAACGCCAAGCAAAGAAAGAAAGTGCTGTAAGACACACTGTTCCTTTGAAGTTGTTTCAGAAAAAAATACATCTTTGAAACTAAATTGTCTTCAGATCCTACATGCTTGCTCCACTGAACATATTAATGCTGTAGGTACACTTATGGTTTTTAATACTAACGATTATGGATATCACCCTTTGTACTAGTATTGGTCGTTATATGCAAACCCCATAGCTTAATACCACTGCCTATCCCGCCGATACCTGGAACACTCAGGGTCTGAGCTCCAGGGTTCTAGGCGTGTATAGTCAGATTCTCACTCTTGCAATGCCTGCTTAACTTCTACCTTCTAGGTATTGGGACACCCCTCCTAATTATTGAGTTTAGGTGTTTCAGCCGCACACCTTTGCTAACACGTGTATGGAATCAAACACACAGGCATATAAAGTTAATTATATGTGTATTTTTGCTATATTAATGTTCCTGGAGGGCTAAGCCAAATGCCAAATGATTTAGGTAAACTATAAAAACACTCAGGAGCCGTGGCAACTGGTGTTTTATGTGGATAAGTGCAAGATAATGCCCCTGGGGCATAAAAACCCAAGGGGAATGCATAAAATAGTTGATGTTGAGGTTGGGACTGTATGAAAGGAAAGGGGTTTGGGTGGTATGTGATTAAAAACATGGAAATACATAAAGGGAATCAGCCAGATAAAGGAGGAGAGTATATTTAAAAGAAGAGAAACTACCAAAACCAAAGGACATAGATTTAAATTAGAGGGGCAAATCAGGAAATATTACTTTACAAAGGTTGTGGATGCATGGAATAGCCTTGCAACAGAAGTGGTAGAGGTTAATAGAGTGAAGGAGTTTAAGCATGCGAGGGATAGACATTGTGCATATATATATATATATAGAGAGAGAGATATATATCTCTATATATATATATATATATATATCTCTATATATATATATATATATATATATATATATACACGTCTGCACTCATCGTTCACAAGACACAGGAAGGTACTAAATGACAACCACAAGTGGCAGTTGATGTAAGGCAGCGTGGCCTACTGGTAGAAGGCACTGGAGGAGGCGGGCTCCAGTCTCAATGAGAGCGTGGGTTCGATTCCCACCGCTGCCATTCACTTTTTAAAATCCCAATAATGCCATTAAGCCCTCCAAAATATTTTGTCAATTTATGTCAATTCAATTTATGCCCTCATACCATGGGGGGGAAATAATGTGCACAAAAAGGCAACAACAACAAAAAAAAACATTGGGTATTTCTAAACAAAACTCAAGACAAACAGTATAATCTATTTAGCAGGTTTTTTTCATTATTTTTAGCAAAAGTGAGAAAAAGTCATATTTTAGCTGTGGTGACTCTCGTGAGAGTAGTCACCACAGCTAAGAGTAGGCCATTTTTAATCTTTTTCAATTTTATATGATTAAAAACGTGTTACACTATATCGTATTTCCCTTGTGCTTTCTACGGTATGAACCAGCGCCATCTACTATATGTTGGAGGTTGGGATCTGAAAAAAGAAAAGAAAAAAAGACAAGCCGATATACTGAGCAGTATTTTAATCTGTGAGTGGAACTACAGAGGGGGAGATTGTGTATTTAAAATCGTATCACACAGTGTGTACGATGTTTGTTTTTTTCTATTTTATAATACCCTGATATTTGAGGAAAAAGAAGAGGAAGATAAATTGTATTCTCAAATGAAGCTCTTCAGGACCATCTAACAGTTTACTTAAGTATCATGTTTTACTTTTGTGATAATACTATTTTGTTATATTCTGTTACAATTGTATCATAGCGCTCCACCTGTAGAAATGTTGCAGGAACAGTGTGCAATCTGACCTTCAATAGACTGCATTGTGTCAAGCGATTATGCTCAGGAAGGGACACCAACAAGGAGCAAACTAAAGGAATGGGATGCTCTATAACTCTTGAAAAAAAGCAAAACAACTCCTTTCTGACCTTTAGGGTCCACCCTCCACTGAATGCTGTTTAGTACACTTCATAAAGTTATTCCATGGGGTTTACTAAAAAGAAACATATATGCATGGAAAGACATCTCCAAACCACCAAGCATATCTGTTTAGCTCTCCCTTCCCACATTTCACTTGGTCTCCTCTCACATCTCCAACACCAGGGGGCCTCAAATTAAAAGTAAAAAGGTAAATCCTCATAGTTTCAAATATCACATTAAAATGTCACTTAAAAGGAAATGTAAAATGTAATCTTTTCAATAAAATTAATGGATTAGCATCTTTGTGATTTACATTTGCAAATTTTGTTTTTTTTTAAATAAAGCTGTAGTATTTAGTTATATGCTTCAACGTGCTTTGTGACCAATGGAACCTCTCCTGCCAGCTATCATTGTGTCATCATAGTAGAAGTCTCATATGTTACGCTGGCTCTCCACACACACAGAGCGCAAACACTTTTGAAGGACCATCTCAAGACAGCTGGCTACCTGGCAAAATGATCTGCGGAGTGTCGGCTCCCCGGCAAAGAGATCCGCAGAGCGTCAGGTTTCCATCAACAGATTTGAAGACTGTCAACATGTCTATGTATTTCTTGTTGCTATGACATTTTAAGAAAAAAATGCTCTACATTTTAGTACTAGTCCGAGTTAGCCTCTTAGTGCCCAGAGGGAGGGGCAGTTCTTCGAGCCATGGCTTCCCAGAGATTTCCTTCAATAAAACAAGGTTTTTTCTTTCCTCCGTGCTGAAGAATGACTCTTCGTGAGTCCAGAGGCAGCTCCATCTTTAAACTATCCATACAATGTTTACTATTAAATAAAAAGGTTTGTTCTCATAATTGTTGCTGTCTATGAGTAATTCTTTCAAATTACTATCACCTTTAGTTAAAATGGTATTATTCCAAAAAGTCTACAATGCTGTGCTAATGAAACTTATTTTTGGACTACCAATTTGATTTTATGTCATTGAAATTTGGTGTTACTGTGAAATAGACATCAAATGTTTTAGTTATTTATTGTAAAAACACATCTAACTCATTTAACACATCTATTAAAACTAAAGCAAACACAGTCGTTAGCTGAATGTGTTCAATGACAATAGCAAAAGGAACACCTTTGTCACCAACTTTCTGTGTGACACAGATCCAGACGGGTATTTACAATGCCGGCACCCGTACTATTGTTCTTGTCTCGTCTACCGTTTGCCGGAGAACTCGCCGCAAAAGTTCTTCTCCCAGCAAAACAGTACAAGTGGAAAAACCCCAAGTAACGTCCACCAGGGTACCGATGATCTTAACAGTGAGGAGGCTCCAGAATAAGTAGATAAATATGTTTAAATGATAGTTCTTGAGTATGCCAGGTGAAGTTTCTGAAACGGCGCGAATACCACAGAGAATGGGAAAATCGTGTCTGGGGCACGATTCGCTAAATTAGTGAAACCCCCCAAAAAAACAAATGTAGTCAAGCTCAGAATCACAACCAGAGCGGGACGTCAGGCGGGCCAAAGGTCATACACTAGATGGCTAGTCAGATAAACAGGGGTTAAATTCCAGAGCGTGTAGTCAGGCGGACCGGGTCATACACAGGACGGAAACAAATTCGAATCGCTGAGCAAAAGGAAGGTCAGGAACGCCAAGGGTCGGGAACAAAAATGCAACCAACTTGATATCAAAGCGAGGACCACGCCAGGGAATAGTCCATGCGGTTGCCGGGCAGAGTACCACAGCCGCTGCTGGGTAGACCCCAGTCCTAGAAATTGGTAATTAAACCACGGTTCCCAAACGAGCTCCCTCTCTGTAACCATCACCAAGTATTGCCCACCACAAGCTTAATGTACCCTCAAAAGAGCATCCGTAACGACGCTGTTCCAATTGTCGGCAGGCATCGTCGCGGTCCCTAGCTGCCGCACAGTTCCATGAATTTGTGGCTAGGTCCCGGTCAGGCGCATCGAGTGTTTCCTGGCTTGCAGACCCCCCATGGCCGGCTAGTGCATGGGAGTCTGGTTCCAACAGACCAGACGGGGTTTTCCGTTCACCCTGTGCTCCCCAGACAAGGGACTGGGCAAGCAGGTAAGGAGTCTCCCCAGAAATCCAAAAGTGCCCTACTCCCACACTCAAACATAACCCCACGAGTCTTCAGCCTTAAAGGGTTAACTTGACACTTAAGCTTAACATTGGAAGCTTTTAGCTAATTACTAAAAACCATATATTTTTATGTAAGTAACATTCTATCAAGCGTTGTCAACATTTCATGAGGATTTTAAAAAACAAAACAAAAAGATTTTGTCTTTAAAGAGCAAACCTTTGCTAGAGACGGACTCTATGCATTGTTAGTGACTCTCGTGAGAGTAGTCACCACGGCTATGTAGGCGACGTATGTATTTCAGGAATCTGGTAAAGAAGGAAAAGAGATCCCTGGTCTTGTGAGCTTACAGTCTCTTAGGAGGTTCATAAACTATGGTTAGGTACAAACTTGACAAGACATCTGCTTACTTTGGTTCTTTTGAGGATTAGTTCCATTTTCTTCATACTTTATTGTACTAGGATTTCTTAGCTCATAAAAAGAACCTTGATCTCACTCTTGCCCAAATAATATATCACCCAGTTACCCACACCCTCTTTTTAAACGCCAAGCAAAGAAAGAAAGTGCTGTAAGACACACTGTTCCTTTGAAGTTGTTTCAGAAAAAAATACATCTTTGAAACTAAATTGTCTTCAGATCCTACATGCTTGCTCCACTGAACATATTAATGCTGTAGGTACACTTATGGATTTTAATACTAACGATTATGGATATCACCCTTTGTACTAGTATTGGTCGTTATATGCAAACCCCATAGCTTAATACCACTGCCTATCCCGCCGATACCTGGAACACTCAGGGTCTGAGCTCCAGGGTTCTAGGCGTGTATAGTCAGATCCTCACTCTTGCAATGCCTGCTTACCTTCTACCTTCTAGGTATTGGGACACCCCTCCTAATTATTGAGTTTAGGTGTTTCAGCCGCACACCTTTGCTAACACGTGTATGGAATCAAACACACAGGCATATAAAGTTAATTATATGTGTATTTTTGCTATATTAACCCCTTCAATCCCCTATAGACGTACCGGGACGTCCAAAAAACGCCCACAAAGAAACCCCTATGGACGTCCCGGTACGTCCAGCCCTTCGTGCAGCGTCAGGGACACATCCCTGCCGCTGCACGGGAGACCAGGCTGTCGTTTGACAGCCTGGACTCCCCACTGACAGCAGAAGCCGGCTTTGCCGGCTTTCTGCTGTCCGATCGCCTGTAACAGCTTCCGGCATGAAAGCCGGTAAGCTGTTACCGGTAAACTGCCCGATCGCGCGATCGCGCAGTTGCAAAGGCGCGATCGGGCATTCCCTTCCGGGTTACGTCACTGCTGACGTAACCCGGAAGGTCATCGGAGGACAGGATATCCCCTGCGGGGATATCCTGCCCTCCGATGAGGCACAGAGACGCTACGATCTCTATGCAGGTCTGTGAGGACCTGCATAGAGATCACAGTGTGATCGGTGCAGGGGGATCGCGGGGAGGGGAGTGAGAAACCATCTCTCTCACTCCCCCTCCCGGCCTGTAACAGAAAAGCTGGAAAAAAAAAACCGGTTAGTCATTTAAAAATAATATTAAATAAATCATTAAAATAATAATATAAATAATACTAAAAAAAATTATAATGTGAGCTGTGATGTCACTGTGACATCACTGGTATGTTCAGGAGGTCCCTAGGAGGACCTCTAACCATTAATGTGTAAAAAAAAAAATATAAAAAATACAAAATTTTTAAAAAAAATTAAAATAAAATTTTTTTTTTAAAAAATATATAAAAAAAGATAAAAAAAAAAAATCTTAAAAAAACCTTACATCCCATTGCCCTAGCATAACATATACCCAGTATAACCCTCCTGCCCCCGTTCACAACCCCCAAACCCTTTAAGCCATAGGCATAAAAATTATACAAAATTGTACACCTAATAGTATGCTCCCTGGTGCTGGGAAAGTCTGGAAAATCTATATAAATTAGGTATTTCTGAAATCAGGACACCTGAATTGATAAACTTGGAGGGGATTTTCCATCACTTTACCTAAATTTGTGAGGATTCAGAGGGAAAATGTAAAAATAAATTAGTTTATTTTTCTAATCTTCGCTAGTTTTTACTAAATTTCTCATTCTAAATTTTCAGCTAATCATTCAACTATGGTATCAAAAGAAAGCTCTATCTCTCCTTGAAAAAACAATATATAGTTTACATGGGTACACTATTCACAGGAAAAGAGAATCATCGCTAAACCGACATACCCCAAAAATGGCAAAATTGCTCTGGGCTTTGAGGTACCAAAAACCCCTGGGATTGAAGGGGTTAATGTTCCTGGAGGGCTAAGCCAAATACCAAATGATTTAGGTAAACTATAAAAACACTCAGGAGTCGTGGCAACTGGTGTTTTATGTGGATAAGTGCAAGATAATGCCCCTGGGGCATAAAAACCCAAGGGGAATGCATAAAATAGTTGATGTTGAGGTTGGGACTGTATGAAAGGAAAGGGGTTTGGGTGGTATGTGATTAAAAACATGGAAATACATAAAGGGAATCAGCCAGATAAAGGAGGAGAGTATATTTAAAAGAAGAGAAACTACCAAAACCAAAGGACATAGATTTAAATTAGAGGGGCAAATCAGGAAATATTACTTTACAAAGGTTGTGGATGCATGGAATAGCCTTGCAACAGAAGTGGTAGAGGTTAATAGAGTGAAGGAGTTTAAGCATGCGAGGGATAGACATTGTGCATATATATATATATATATAGAGAGAGATATATATAAATATATATATATATATCTCTATATATATATATATATATATATATATACACGTCTGCACTCATCGTTCACAAGACACAGGAAGGTACTAAATGACAACCACAAGTGACAGTTGATGTAAGGCAGCGTGGCCTACTGGTAGAAGGCACTGGAGGAGGCGGGCTCCAGTCTCAATGAGAGCGTGGGTTCGATTCCCACCGCTGCCATTCACTTTTTAAAATCCCAATAATGCCATTAAGCCCTCCAAAATATTTTGTCAATTTATGTCAATTCAATTTATGCCCTCATACCATGGGGGGGAAATAATGTGCACAAAAAGGCAACAACAACAAAAAAAAACATTGGGTATTTCTAAACAAAACTCAAGACAAACAGTATAATCTATTTAGCAGGTTTTTTTCATTATTTTTAGCAAAAGTGAGAAAAAGTCATATTTTAGCTGTGGTGACTCTCGTGAGAGTAGTCACCACAGCTAAGAGTAGGCCATTTTTAATCTTTTTCAATTTTATATGATTAAAAACGTGTTACACTATATCGTATTTCCCTTGTGCTTTCTACGGTATGAACCAGCGCCATCTACTATATGTTGGAGGTTGGGATCTGAAAAAAGAAAAGAAAAAAAGACAAGCCGATATACTGAGCAGTATTTTAATCTGTGAGTGGAACTACAGAGGGGGAGATTGTGTATTTAAAATCGTATCACACAGTGTGTACGATGTTTGTTTTTTTCTATTTTATAATACCCTGATATTTGAGGAAAAAGAAGAGGAAGATAAATTGTATTCTCAAATGAAGCTCTTCAGGACCATCTAACAGTTTACTTAAGTATCATGTTTTACTTTTGTGATAATACTATTTTGTTATATTCCGTTACAATTGTATCATAGCGCTCCACCTGTAGAAATGTTGCAGGAACAGTGTGCAATCTGACCTTCAATAGACTGCATTGTGTCAAGCGATTATGCTCAGGAAGGGACACCAACAAGGAGCAAACTAAAGGAATGGGATGCTCTATAACTCTTGAAAAAAAGCAAAACAACTCCTTTCTGACCTTTAGGGTCCACCCTCCACTGAATGCTGTTTAGTACACTTCATAAAGTTATTCCATGGGGTTTACTAAAAAGAAACATATATGCATGGAAAGACATCTCCAAACCACCAAGCATATCTGTTTAGCTCTCCCTTCCCACATTTCACTTGGTCTCCTCTCACATCTCCAACACCAGGGGGCCTCAAATTAAAAGTAAAAAGGTAAATCCTCATAGTTTCAAATATCACATTAAAATGTCACTTAAAAGGAAATGTAAAATGTAATCTTTTCAATAAAATTAATGGATTAGCATCTTTGTGATTTACATTTGCAAATTTTGTTTTTTTTTAAATAAAGCTGTAGTATTTAGTTATATGCTTCAACGTGCTTTGTGACCAATGGAACCTCTCCTGCCAGCTATCATTGTGTCATCACAGTAGAAGTCTCATATGTTACGCTGGCTCTCCACACACACAGAGCGCAAACACTTTTGAAGGACCATCTCAAGACAGCTGGCTACCTGGCAAAATGATCTGCGGAGTGTCGGCTCCCCGGCAAAGAGATCCGCAGAGCGTCAGGTTTCCATCAACAGATTTGAAGACTGTCAACATGTCTATGTATTTCTTGTTGCTATGACATTTTAAGAAAAAAATGCTCTACATTTTAGTACTAGTCAGAGTTAGCCTCTTAGTGCCCAGAGGGAGGGGCAGTTCTTCGAGCCATGGCTTCCCAGAGATTTCCTTCAATAAAACAAGGTTTTTTCTTTCCTCCGTGCTGAAGAATGACTCTTCGTGAGTCCAGAGGCAGCTCCATCTTTAAACTATCCATACAATGTTTACTATTAAATAAAAAGGTTTGTTCTCATAATTGTTGCTGTCTATGAGTAATTCTTTCAAATTACTATCACCTTTAGTTAAAATGGTATTATTCCAAAAAGTCTACAATGCTGTGCTAATGAAACTTATTTTTGGACTACCAATTTGATTTTATGTCATTGAAATTTGGTGTTACTGTGAAATAGACATCAAATGTTTTAGTTATTTATTGTAAAAACACATCTAACTCATTTAACACATCTATTAAAACTAAAGCAAACACAGTCGTTAGCTGAATGTGTTCAATGACAATAGCAAAAGGAACACCTTTGTCACCAACTTTCTGTGTGACACAGATCCAGACGGGTATTTACAATGCCGGCACCCGTACTATTGTTCTTGTCTCGTCTACCGTTTGCCGGAGAACTCGCCGCAAAAGTTCTTCTCCCAGCAAAACAGTACAAGTGGAAAAACCCCAAGTAACGTCCACCAGGGTACCGATGATCCTAACAGTGAGGAGGCTCCAGAATAAGTAGATAAATATGTTTAAATGATAGTTCTTGAGTATGCCAGGTGAAGTTTCTGAAACGGCGCGAATACCACAGAGAATGGGAAAATCGTGTCTGGGGCACGATTCGCTAAATTAGTGAAACCCCCCAAAAAAACAAATGTAGTCAAGCTCAGAATCACAACCAGAGCGGGACGTCAGGCGGGCCAAAGGTCATACACTAGATGGCTAGTCAGATAAACAGGGGTTAAATTCCAGAGCGTGTAGTCAGGCGGACCGGGTCATACACAGGACGGAAACAAATTCGAACCGCTGAGCAAAAGGAAGGTCAGGAACGCCAAGGGTCGGGAACAAAAATGCAACCAACTTGATATCAAAGCGAGGACCACGCCAGGGAATAGTCCATGCGGTTGCCGGGCAGAGTACCACAGCCGCTGCTGGGTAGACCCCAGTCCTAGAAATTGGTAATTAAACCACGGTTCCCAAACGAGCTCCCTCTCTGTAACCATCACCAAGTATTGCCCACCACAAGCTTAATGTACCCTCAAAAGAGCATCCGTAACGACGCTGTTCCAATTGTCGGCAGGCATCGTCGCGGTCCCTAGCTGCCGCACAGTTCCATGAATTTGTGGCTAGGTCCCGGTCAGGCGCATCGAGTGTTTCCTGGCTTGCAGACCCCCCATGGCCGGCTAGTGCATGGGAGTCTGGTTCCAACAGACCAGACGGGGTTTTCCGTTCACCCTGTGTTCCCCAGACAAGGGACTGGGCAAGCAGGTAAGGAGTCTCCCCAGAAATCCAAAAGTGCCCTACTCCCACACTCAAACATAACCCCACGAGTCTTCAGCCTTAAAGGGTTAACTTGACACTTAAGCTTAACATTGGAAGCTTTTAGCTAATTACTAAAAACCATATATTTTTATGTAAGTAACATTCTATCAAGCGTTGTCAACATTTCATGAGGATTTTAAAAAACAAAACAAAAAGATTTTGTCTTTAAAGAGCAAACCTTTGCTAGAGACGGACTCTCTGCATTGTTAGTGACTCTCGTGAGAGTAGTCACCACGGCTATGTAGGCGACGTATGTATTTCAGGAATCTGGTAAAGAAGGAAAAGAGATCCCTGGTCTTGTGAGCTTACAGTCTCTTAGGAGGTTCATAAACTATGGTTAGGTACAAACTTGACAAGACATCTGCTTACTTTGGTTCTTTTGAGGATTAGTTCCATTTTCTTCATACTTTATTGTACTAGGATTTCTTAGCTCATAAAAAGAACCTTGATCTCACTCTTGCCCAAATAATATATCACCCAGTTACCCACACCCTCTTTTTAAACGCCAAGCAAAGAAAGAAAGTGCTGTAAGACACACTGTTCCTTTGAAGTTGTTTCAGAAAAAAATACATCTTTGAAACTAAATTGTCTTCAGATCCTACATGCTTGCTCCACTGAACATATTAATGCTGTAGGTACACTTATGGATTTTAATACTAACGATTATGGATATCACCCTTTGTACTAGTATTGGTCGTTATATGCAAACCCCATAGCTTAATACCACTGCCTATCCCGCCGATACCTGGAACACTCAGGGTCTGAGCTCCAGGGTTCTAGGCGTGTATAGTCAGATCCTCACTCTTGCAATGCCTGCTTACCTTCTACCTTCTAGGTATTGGGACACCCCTCCTAATTATTGAGTTTAGGTGTTTCAGCCGCACACCTTTGCTAACACGTGTATGGAATCAAACACACAGGCATATAAAGTTAATTATATGTGTATTTTTGCTATTAACCCCTTCAATCCCCTATAGACGTACCGGGACGTCCAAAAAACGCCCACAAAGAAACCCCTATGGACGTCCCGGTACGTCCAGCCCTTCGTGCAGCGTCAGGGACACATCCCTGCCGCTGCACGGGAGACCAGGCTGTCGTTTGACAGCCTGGACTCCCCACTGACAGCAGAAGCCGGCTTTGCCGGCTTTCTGCTGTCCGATCGCCTGTAACAGCTTCCGGCATGAAAGCCGGTAAGCTGTTACCGGTAAACTGCCCGATCGCGCGATCGCGCAGTTGCAAAGGCGCGATCGGGCATTCCCTTCCGGGTTACGTCACTGCTGACGTAACCCGGAAGGTCATCGGAGGACAGGATATCCCCTGCGGGGATATCCTGCCCTCCGATGAGGCACAGAGACGCTACGATCTCTATGCAGGTCTGTGAGGACCTGCATAGAGATCACAGTGTGATCGGTGCAGGGGGATCGCGGGGAGGGGAGTGAGAAACCATCTCTCTCACTCCCCCTCCCGGCCTGTAACAGAAAAGCTGGAAAAAAAAAACCGGTTAGTCATTTAAAAATAATATTAAATAAATCATTAAAATAATAATATAAATAATACTAAAAAAAATTATAATGTGAGCTGTGATGTCACTGTGACATCACTGGTATGTTCAGGAGGTCCCTAGGAGGACCTCTAACCATTAATGTGTAAAAAAAAAAATATAAAAAATACAAAATTTTAAAAAAAAATTAAAATAAATTTTTTTTTTAAAAAAATATATAAAAAAAAGATAAAAAAAAAAATCTTAAAAAAACCTTACATCCCATTGCCCTAGCATAACATATACCCAGTATAACCCTCCTGCCCCCGTTCACAACCCCCAAACCCGTTAAGCCATAGGCATAAAAATTATACAAAATTGTACACCTAATAGTATGCTCCCTGGTGCTGGGAAAGTCTGGAAAATCTATATAAATTAGGTATTTCTGAAATCAGGACACCTGAATTGATAAACTTGGAGGGGATTTTCCATCACTTTACCTAAATTTGTGAGGATTCAGAGGGAAAATGTAAAAATAAATTAGTTTATTTTTCTAATCTTCGCTAGTTTTTA
Source organism: Spea bombifrons (assembly GCF_027358695.1). Taxonomy (NCBI): domain Eukaryota; kingdom Metazoa; phylum Chordata; class Amphibia; order Anura; family Pelobatidae; genus Spea; species Spea bombifrons. The sequence continues at coordinate 80,127,466 of NC_071087.1, read as the reverse complement.
CTAAATTTCTCATTCTAAATTTTCAGCTAATCATTCAACTATGGTATCAAAAGAAAGCTCTATCTCTCCTTGAAAAAACAATATATAGTTTACATGGGTACACTATTCACAGGAAAAGAGAATCATCGCTAAACCGACATACCCCAAAAATGGCAAAATTGCTCTGGGCTTTGAGGTACCAAAAACCCCTGGGATTGAAGGGGTTAATGTTCCTGGAGGGCTAAGCCAAATACCAAATGATTTAGGTAAACTATAAAAACACTCAGGAGTCGTGGCAACTGGTGTTTTATGTGGATAAGTGCAAGATAATGCCCCTGGGGCATAAAAACCCAAGGGGAATGCATAAAATAGTTGATGTTGAGGTTGGGACTGTATGAAAGGAAAGGGGTTTGGGTGGTATGTGATTAAAAACATGGAAATACATAAAGGGAATCAGCCAGATAAAGGAGGAGAGTATATTTAAAAGAAGAGAAACTACCAAAACCAAAGGACATAGATTTAAATTAGAGGGGCAAATCAGGAAATATTATTTTACAAAGGTTGTGGATGCATGGAATAGCCTTGCAACAGAAGTGGTAGAGGTTAATAGAGTGAAGGAGTTTAAGCATGCGAGGGATAGACATTGTGCATATATATATATATATATAGAGAGAGATATATATAAATATATATATATATATATCTCTATATATATATATATATATATATACACGTCTGCACTCATCGTTCACAAGACACAGGAAGGTACTAAATGACAACCACAAGTGACAGTTGATGTAAGGCAGCGTGGCCTACTGGTAGAAGGCACTGGAGGAGGCGGGCTCCAGTCTCAATGAGAGCGTGGGTTCGATTCCCACCGCTGCCATTCACTTTTTAAAATCCCAATAATGCCATTAAGCCCTCCAAAATATTTTGTCAATTTATGTCAATTCAATTTATGCCCTCATACCATGGGGGGGAAATAATGTGCACAAAAAGGCAACAACAACAAAAAAAAACATTGGGTATTTCTAAACAAAACTCAAGACAAACAGTATAATCTATTTAGCAGGTTTTTTTCATTATTTTTAGCAAAAGTGAGAAAAAGTCATATTTTAGCTGTGGTGACTCTCGTGAGAGTAGTCACCACAGCTAAGAGTAGGCCATTTTTAATCTTTTTCAATTTTATATGATTAAAAACGTGTTACACTATATCGTATTTCCCTTGTGCTTTCTACGGTATGAACCAGCGCCATCTACTATATGTTGGAGGTTGGGATCTGAAAAAAGAAAAGAAAAAAAGACAAGCCGATATACTGAGCAGTATTTTAATCTGTGAGTGGAACTACAGAGGGGGAGATTGTGTATTTAAAATCGTATCACACAGTGTGTACGATGTTTGTTTTTTTCTATTTTATAATACCCTGATATTTGAGGAAAAAGAAGAGGAAGATAAATTGTATTCTCAAATGAAGCTCTTCAGGACCATCTAACAGTTTACTTAAGTATCATGTTTTACTTTTGTGATAATACTATTTTGTTATATTCCGTTACAATTGTATCATAGCGCTCCACCTGTAGAAATGTTGCAGGAACAGTGTGCAATCTGACCTTCAATAGACTGCATTGTGTCAAGCGATTATGCTCAGGAAGGGACACCAACAAGGAGCAAACTAAAGGAATGGGATGCTCTATAACTCTTGAAAAAAAGCAAAACAACTCCTTTCTGACCTTTAGGGTCCACCCTCCACTGAATGCTGTTTAGTACACTTCATAAAGTTATTCCATGGGGTTTACTAAAAAGAAACATATATGCATGGAAAGACATCTCCAAACCACCAAGCATATCTGTTTAGCTCTCCCTTCCCACATTTCACTTGGTCTCCTCTCACATCTCCAACACCAGGGGGCCTCAAATTAAAAGTAAAAAGGTAAATCCTCATAGTTTCAAATATCACATTAAAATGTCACTTAAAAGGAAATGTAAAATGTAATCTTTTCAATAAAATTAATGGATTAGCATCTTTGTGATTTACATTTGCAAATTTTGTTTTTTTTTAAATAAAGCTGTAGTATTTAGTTATATGCTTCAACGTGCTTTGTGACCAATGGAACCTCTCCTGCCAGCTATCATTGTGTCATCACAGTAGAAGTCTCATATGTTACGCTGGCTCTCCACACACACAGAGCGCAAACACTTTTGAAGGACCATCTCAAGACAGCTGGCTACCTGGCAAAATGATCTGCGGAGTGTCGGCTCCCCGGCAAAGAGATCCGCAGAGCGTCAGGTTTCCATCAACAGATTTGAAGACTGTCAACATGTCTATGTATTTCTTGTTGCTATGACATTTTAAGAAAAAAATGCTCTACATTTTAGTACTAGTCAGAGTTAGCCTCTTAGTGCCCAGAGGGAGGGGCAGTTCTTCGAGCCATGGCTTCCCAGAGATTTCCTTCAATAAAACAAGGTTTTTTCTTTCCTCCGTGCTGAAGAATGACTCTTCGTGAGTCCAGAGGCAGCTCCATCTTTAAACTATCCATACAATGTTTACTATTAAATAAAAAGGTTTGTTCTCATAATTGTTGCTGTCTATGAGTAATTCTTTCAAATTACTATCACCTTTAGTTAAAATGGTATTATTCCAAAAAGTCTACAATGCTGTGCTAATGAAACTTATTTTTGGACTACCAATTTGATTTTATGTCATTGAAATTTGGTGTTACTGTGAAATAGACATCAAATGTTTTAGTTATTTATTGTAAAAACACATCTAACTCATTTAACACATCTATTAAAACTAAAGCAAACACAGTCGTTAGCTGAATGTGTTCAATGACAATAGCAAAAGGAACACCTTTGTCACCAACTTTCTGTGTGACACAGATCCAGACGGGTATTTACAATGCCGGCACCCGTACTATTGTTCTTGTCTCGTCTACCGTTTGCCGGAGAACTCGCCGCAAAAGTTCTTCTCCCAGCAAAACAGTACAAGTGGAAAAACCCCAAGTAACGTCCACCAGGGTACCGATGATCCTAACAGTGAGGAGGCTCCAGAATAAGTAGATAAATATGTTTAAATGATAGTTCTTGAGTATGCCAGGTGAAGTTTCTGAAACGGCGCGAATACCACAGAGAATGGGAAAATCGTGTCTGGGGCACGATTCGCTAAATTAGTGAAACCCCCCAAAAAAACAAATGTAGTCAAGCTCAGAATCACAACCAGAGCGGGACGTCAGGCGGGCCAAAGGTCATACACTAGATGGCTAGTCAGATAAACAGGGGTTAAATTCCAGAGCGTGTAGTCAGGCGGACCGGGTCATACACAGGACGGAAACAAATTCGAATCGCTGAGCAAAAGGAAGGTCAGGAACGCCAAGGGTCGGGAACAAAAATGCAACCAACTTGATATCAAAGCGAGGACCACGCCAGGGAATAGTCCATGCGGTTGCCGGGCAGAGTACCACAGCCGCTGCTGGGTAGACCCCAGTCCTAGAAATTGGTAATTAAACCACGGTTCCCAAACGAGCTCCCTCTCTGTAACCATCACCAAGTATTGCCCACCACAAGCTTAATGTACCCTCAAAAGAGCATCCGTAACGACGCTGTTCCAATTGTCGGCAGGCATCGTCGCGGTCCCTAGCTGCCGCACAGTTCCATGAATTTGTGGCTAGGTCCCGGTCAGGCGCATCGAGTGTTTCCTGGCTTGCAGACCCCCCATGGCCGGCTAGTGCATGGGAGTCTGGTTCCAACAGACCAGACGGGGTTTTCCGTTCACCCTGTGCTCCCCAGACAAGGGACTGGGCAAGCAGGTAAGGAGTCTCCCCAGAAATCCAAAAGTGCCCTACTCCCACACTCAAACATAACCCCACGAGTCTTCAGCCTTAAAGGGTTAACTTGACACTTAAGCTTAACATTGGAAGCTTTTAGCTAATTACTAAAAACCATATATTTTTATGTAAGTAACATTCTATAAAGCGTTGTCAACATTTCATGAGGATTTTAAAAAACAAAACAAAAAGATTTTGTCTTTAAAGAGCAAACCTTTGCTAGAGACGGACTCTATGCATTGTTAGTGACTCTCGTGAGAGTAGTCACCACGGCTATGTAGGCGACGTATGTATTTCAGGAATCTGGTAAAGAAGGAAAAGAGATCCCTGGTCTTGTGAGCTTACAGTCACTTAGGAGGTTCATAAACTATGGTTATGTACAAACTTGACAAGACATCTGCTTACTTTGGTTCTTTTGAGGATTAGTTCCATTTTCTTCATACTTTATTGTACTAGGATTTCTTAGCTCATAAAAAGAACCTTGATCTCACTTTTGCCCAAATAATATATCACCCAGTTACCCACACCCTCTTTTTAAACGCCAAGCAAAGAAAGAAAGTGCTGTAAGACACACTGTTCCTTTGAAGTTGTTTCAGAAAAAAATACATCTTTGAAACTAAATTGTCTTCAGATCCTACATGCTTGCTCCACTGAACATATTAATGCTGTAGGTACACCTATGGTTTTTAATACTAACGATAATGGATATCACCCTTTGTACTAGTATTGGTCGTTATATGCAAACCCCATAGCTTAATACCACTGCCTATCCCGCCGATACCTGGAACACTCAGGGTCTGAGCTCCAGGGTTCTAGGCGTGTATAGTCAGATTCTCACTCTTGCAATGCCTGCTTAACTTCTACCTTCTAGGTATTGGGACACCCCTCCTAATTATTGAGTTTAGGTGTTTCAGCCGCACACCTTTGCTAACACGTGTATGGAATCAAACACACAGGCATATAAAGTTAATTATATGTGTATTTTTGCTATATTAATGTTCCTGGAGGGCTAAGCCAAATGCCAAATGATTTAGGTAAACTATAAAAACACTCAGGAGCCGTGGCAACTGGTGTTTTATGTGGATAAGTGCAAAATAATGCCCCTGGGGCATAAAAACCCAAGGGGAATGCATAAAATAGTTGATGTTGAGGTTGGGACTGTATGAAAGGAAAGGGGTTTGGGTGGTATGTGATTAAAAACATGGAAATACATAAAGGGAATCAGCCAGATAAAGGAGGAGAGTATATTTAAAAGAAGAGAAACTACCAAAACCAAAGGACATAGATTTAAATTAGAGGGGCAAATCAGGAAATATTACTTTACAAAGGTTGTGGATGCATGGAATAGCCTTGCAACAGAAGTGGTAGAGGTTAATAGAGTGAAGGAGTTTAAGCATGCGAGGGATAGACATTGTGCATATATATATATATATAGAGAGAGATATATATCTCTATATATATATATATATAATATATATATATATCTATATATATATATATATATATATATATATATATATATATATATATATGCACGTCTGCACTCATCGTTCACAAGACACAGGAAGGTACTAAATGACAACCACAAGTGACAGTTGATGTAAGGCAGCGTGGCCTACTGGTAGAAGGCACTGGAGGAGGCGGGCTCCAGTCTCAATGAGAGCGTGGGTTCGATTCCCACCGCTGCCATTCACTTTTTAAAATCCCAATAATGCCATTAAGCCCTCCAAAATATTTTGTCAATTTATGTCAATTCAATTTATGCCCTCATACCATGGGGGGGAAATAATGTGCACAAAAAGGCAACAACAACAAAAAAAAACATTTTGTATTTCTAAACAAAACTCAAGACAAACAGTATAATCTATTTAGCACGTTTTTTTCATTATTTTTAGCAAAAGTGAGAAAAAGTCATATTTTAGCTGTGGTGACTCTCGTGAGAGTAGTCACCACAGCTAAGAGTAGGCCATTTTTAATCTTTTTCAATTTTATATGATTAAAAACGTGTTACACTATATCGTATTTCCCTTGTGCTTTCTACGGTATGAACCAGCGCCATCTACTATATGTTGGAGGTTGGGATCTGAAAAAAGAAAAGAAAAAAAGACAAGCCGATATACTGAGCAGTATTTTAATCTGTGAGTGGAACTACAGAGGGGGAGATTGTGTATTTAAAATCGTATCACACAGTGTGTACGATGTTTGTTTTTTTCTATTTTATAATACCCTGATATTTGAGGAAAAAGAAGAGGAAGATAAATTGTATTCTCAAATGAAGCTCTTCAGGACCATCTAACAGTTTACTTAAGTATCATGTTTTACTTTTGTGATAATACTATTTTGTTATATTCTGTTACAATTGTATCATAGCGCTCCACCTGTAGAAATGTTGCAGGAACAGTGTGCAATCTGACCTTCAATAGACTGCATTGTGTCAAGCGATTATGCTCAGGAAGGGACACCAACAAGGAGCAAACTAAAGGAATGGGATGCTCTATAACTCTTGAAAAAAAGCAAAACAACTCCTTTCTGACCTTTAGGGTCCACCCTCCACTGAATGCTGTTTAGTACACTTCATAAAGTTATTCCATGGGGTTTACTAAAAAGAAACATATATGCATGGAAAGACATCTCCAAACCACCAAGCATATCTGTTTAGCTCTCCCTTCCCACATTTCACTTGGTCTCCTCTCACATCTCCAACACCAGGGGGCCTCAAATTAAAAGTAAAAAGGTAAATCCTCATAGTTTCAAATATCACATTAAAATGTCACTTAAAAGGAAATGTAAAATGTAATCTTTTCAATAAAATTAATGGATTAGCATCTTTGTGATTTACATTTGCAAATTTTGTTTTTTTTTTTAAATAAAGCTGTAGTATTTAGTTATATGCTTCAACGTGCTTTGTGACCAATGGAACCTCTCCTGCCAGCTATCATTGTGTCATCACAGTAGAAGTCTCATATGTTACGCTGGCTCTCCACACACACAGAGCGCAAACACTTTTGAAGGACCATCTCAAGACAGCTGGCTACCTGGCAAAATGATCTGCGGAGTGTCGGCTCCCCGGCAAAGAGATCCGCAGAGCGTCAGGTTTCCATCAACAGATTTGAAGACTGTCAACATGTCTATGTATTTCTTGTTGCTATGACATTTTAAGAAAAAAATGCTCTACATTTTAGTACTAGTCAGAGTTAGCCTCTTAGTGCCCAGAGGGAGGGGCAGTTCTTCGAGCCATGGCTTCCCAGAGATTTCCTTCAATAAAACAAGGTTTTTTCTTTCCTCCGTGCTGAAGAATGACTCCTCGTGAGCCCAGAGGCAGCTCCATCTTTAAACTATCCATACAATGTTTACTATTAAATAAAAAGGTTTGTTCTCATAATTGTTGCTGTCTATGAGTAATTCTTTCAAATTACTATCACCTTTAGTTAAAATGGTATTATTCCAAAAAGTCTACAATGCTGTGCTAATGAAACTTATTTTTGGACTACCAATTTGATTTTATGTCATTGAAATTTGGTGTTACTGTGAAATAGACATCAAATGTTTTAGTTATTTATTGTAAAAACACATCTAACTCATTTAACACATCTATTAAAACTAAAGCAAACACAGTCGTTAGCTGAATGTGTTCAATGACAATAGCAAAAGGAACACCTTTGTCACCAACTTTCTGTGTGACACAGATCCAGACGGGTATTTACAATGCCGGCACCCGTACTATTGTTCTTGTCTCGTCTACCGTTTGCCGGAGAACTCGCCGCAAAAGTTCTTCTCCCAGCAAAACAGTACAAGTGGAAAAACCCCAAGTAACGTCCACCAGGGTACCGATGATCCTAACAGTGAGGAGGCTCCAGAATAAGTAGATAAATATGTTTAAATGATAGTTCTTGAGTATGCCAGGTGAAGTTTCTGAAACGGCGCGAATACCACAGAGAATGGGAAAATCGTGTCTGGGGCACGATTCGCTAAATTAGTGAAACCCCCCAAAAAAACAAATGTAGTCAAGCTCAGAATCACAACCAGAGCGGGACGTCAGGCGGGCCAAAGGTCATACACTAGATGGCTAGTCAGATAAACAGGGGTTAAATTCCAGAGCGTGTAGTCAGGCGGACCGGGTCATACACAGGACGGAAACAAATTCGAATCGCTGAGCAAAAGGAAGGTCAGGAACGCCAAGGGTCGGGAACAAAAATGCAACCAACTTGATATCAAAGCGAGGACCACGCCAGGGAATAGTCCATGCGGTTGCCGGGCAGAGTACCACAGCCGCTGCTGGGTAGACCCCAGTCCTAGAAATTGGTAATTAAACCACGGTTCCCAAACGAGCTCCCTCTCTGTAACCATCACCAAGTATTGCCCACCACAAGCTTAATGTACCCTCAAAAGAGCATCCGTAACGACGCTGTTCCAATTGTCGGCAGGCATCGTCGCGGTCCCTAGCTGCCGCACAGTTCCATGAATTTGTGGCTAGGTCCCGGTCAGGCGCATCGAGTGTTTCCTGGCTTGCAGACCCCCCATGGCCGGCTAGTGCATGGGAGTCTGGTTCCAACAGACCAGACGGGGTTTTCCGTTCACCCTGTGCTCCCCAGACAAGGGACTGGGCAAGCAGGTAAGGAGTCTCCCCAGAAATCCAAAAGTGCCCTACTCCCACACTCAAACATAACCCCACGAGTCTTCAGCCTTAAAGGGTTAACTTGACACTTAAGCTTAACATTGGAAGCTTTTAGCTAATTACTAAAAACCATATATTTTTATGTAAGTAACATTCTATAAAGCGTTGTCAACATTTCATGAGGATTTTAAAAAACAAAACAAAAAAGATTTTGTCTTTAAAGAGCAAACCTTTGCTAGAGACGGACTCTATGCATTGTTAGTGACTCTCGTGAGAGTAGTCACCACGGCTATGTAGGCGACGTATGTATTTCAGGAATCTGGTAAAGAAGGAAAAGAGATCCCTGGTCTTGTGAGCTTACAGTCTCTTAGGAGGTTCATAAACTATGGTTAGGTACAAACTTGACAAGACATCTGCTTACTTTGGTTCTTTTGAGGATTAGTTCCATTTTCTTCATACTTTATTGTACTAGGATTTCTTAGCTCATAAAAAGAACCTTGATCTCACTCTTGCCCAAATAATATATCACCCAGTTACCCACACCCTCTTTTTAAACGCCAAGCAAAGAAAGAAAGTGCTGTAAGACACACTGTTCCTTTGAAGTTGTTTCAGAAAAAAATACATCTTTGAAACTAAATTGTCTTCAGATCCTACATGCTTGCTCCACTGAACATATTAATGCTGTAGGTACACTTATGGATTTTAATACTAACGATTATGGATATCACCCTTTGTACTAGTATTGGTCGTTATATGCAAACCCCATAGCTTAATACCACTGCCTATCCCGCCGATACCTGGAACACTCAGGGTCTGAGCTCCAGGGTTCTAGGCGTGTATAGTCAGATCCTCACTCTTGCAATGCCTGCTTAACTTCTACCTTCTAGGTATTGGGACACCCCTCCTAATTATTGAGTTTAGGTGTTTCAGCCGCACACCTTTGCTAACACGTGTATGGAATCAAACACACAGGCATATAAAGTTAATTATATGTGTATTTTTGCTATATTAATGTTCCTGGAGGGCTAAGCCAAATGCCAAATGATTTAGGTAAACTATAAAAACACTCAGGAGCCGTGGCAACTGGTGTTTTATGTGGATAAGTGCAAGATAATGCCCCTGGGGCATAAAAACCCAAGGGGAATGCATAAAATAGTTGATGTTGAGGTTGGGACTGTATGAAAGGAAAGGGGTTTGGGTGGTATGTGATTAAAAACATGGAAATACATAAAGGGAATCAGCCAGATAAAGGAGGAGAGTATATTTAAAAGAAGAGAAACTACCAAAACCAAAGGACATAGATTTAAATTAGAGGGGCAAATCAGGAAATATTACTTTACAAAGGTTGTGGATGCATGGAATAGCCTTGCAACAGAAGTGGTAGAGGTTAATAGAGTGAAGGAGTTTAAGCATGCGAGGGATAGACATTGTGCATATATATATATATATAGAGAGAGAGATATATATCTCTATATATATATATATATATATATCTCTATATATATATATATATATATATATATATACACACGTCTGCACTCATCGTTCACAAGACACAGGAAGGTACTAAATGACAACCACAAGTGACAGTTGATGTAAGGCAGCGTGGCCTACTGGTAGAAGGCACTGGAGGAGGCGGGCTCCAGTCTCAATGAGAGCGTGGGTTCGATTCCCACCGCTGCCATTCACTTTTTAAAATCCCAATAATGCCATTAAGCCCTCCAAAATATTTTGTCAATTTATGTCAATTCAATTTATGCCCTCATACCATGGGGGGGAAATAATGTGCACAAAAAGGCAACAACAACAAAAAAAAACATTGGGTATTTCTAAACAAAACTCAAGACAAACAGTATAATCTATTTAGCAGGTTTTTTTCATTATTTTTAGCAAAAGTGAGAAAAAGTCATATTTTAGCTGTGGTGACTCTCGTGAGAGTAGTCACCACAGCTAAGAGTAGGCCATTTTTAATCTTTTTCAATTTTATATGATTAAAAACGTGTTACACTATATCGTATTTCCCTTGTGCTTTCTACGGTATGAACCAGCGCCATCTACTATATGTTGGAGGTTGGGATCTGAAAAAAGAAAAGAAAAAAAGACAAGCCGATATACTGAGCAGTATTTTAATCTGTGAGTGGAACTACAGAGGGGGAGATTGTGTATTTAAAATCGTATCACACAGTGTGTACGATGTTTGTTTTTTTCTATTTTATAATACCCTGATATTTGAGGAAAAAGAAGAGGAAGATAAATTGTATTCTCAAATGAAGCTCTTCAGGACCATCTAACAGTTTACTTAAGTATCATGTTTTACTTTTGTGATAATACTATTTTGTTATATTCTGTTACAATTGTATCATAGCGCTCCACCTGTAGAAATGTTGCAGGAACAGTGTGCAATCTGACCTTCAATAGACTGCATTGTGTCAAGCGATTATGCTCAGGAAGGGACACCAACAAGGAGCAAACTAAAGGAATGGGATGCTCTATAACTCTTGAAAAAAAGCAAAACAACTCCTTTCTGACCTTTAGGGTCCACCCTCCACTGAATGCTGTTTAGTACACTTCATAAAGTTATTCCATGGGGTTTACTAAAAAGAAACATATATGCATGGAAAGACATCTCCAAACCACCAAGCATATCTGTTTAGCTCTCCCTTCCCACATTTCACTTGGTCTCCTCTCACATCTCCAACACCAGGGGGCCTCAAATTAAAAGTAAAAAGGTAAATCCTCATAGTTTCAAATATCACATTAAAATGTCACTTAAAAGGAAATGTAAAATGTAATCTTTTCAATAAAATTAATGGATTAGCATCTTTGTGATTTACATTTGCAAATTTTGTTTTTTTTTAAATAAAGCTGTAGTATTTAGTTATATGCTTCAACGTGCTTTGTGACCAATGGAACCTCTCCTGCCAGCTATCATTGTGTCATCATAGTAGAAGTCTCATATGTTACGCTGGCTCTCCACACACACAGAGCGCAAACACTTTTGAAGGACCATCTCAAGACAGCTGGCTACCTGGCAAAATGATCTGCGGAGTGTCGGCTCCCCGGCAAAGAGATCCGCAGAGCGTCAGGTTTCCATCAACAGATTTGAAGACTGTCAACATGTCTATGTATTTCTTGTTGCTATGACATTTTAAGAAAAAAATGCTCTACATTTTAGTACTAGTCAGAGTTAGCCTCTTAGTGCCCAGAGGGAGGGGCAGTTCTTCGAGCCATGGCTTCCCAGAGATTTCCTTCAATAAAACAAGGTTTTTTCTTTCCTCCGTGCTGAAGAATGACTCTTCGTGAGCCCAGAGGCAGCTCCATCTTTAAACTATCCATACAATGTTTACTATTAAATAAAAAGGTTTGTTCTCATAATTGTTGCTGTCTATGAGTAATTCTTTCAAATTACTATCACCTTTAGTTAAAATGGTATTATTCCAAAAAATCTACAATGCTGTGCTAATGAAACTTATTTTTGGACTACCAATTTGATTTTATGTCATTGAAATTTGGTGTTACTGTGAAATAGACATCAAATGTTTTAGTTATTTATTGTAAAAACACATCTAACTCATTTAACACATCTATTAAAACTAAAGCAAACACAGTCGTTAGCTGAATGTGTTCAATGACAATAGCAAAAGGAACACCTTTGTCACCAACTTTCTGTGTGACACAGATCCAGACGGGTATTTACAATGCCGGCACCCGTACTATTGTTCTTGTCTCGTCTACCGTTTGCCGGAGAACTCGCCGCAAAAGTTCTTCTCCCAGCAAAACAGTACAAGTGGAAAAACCCCAAGTAACGTCCACCAGGGTACCGATGATCCTAACAGTGAGGAGGCTCCAGAATAAGTAGATAAATATGTTTAAATGATAGTTCTTGAGTATGCCAGGTGAAGTTTCTGAAACGGCGCGAATACCACAGAGAATGGGAAAATCGTGTCTGGGGCACGATTCGCTAAATTAGTGAAACCCCCCAAAAAAACAAATGTAGTCAAGCTCAGAATCACAACCAGAGCGGGACGTCAGGCGGGCCAAAGGTCATACACTAGATGGCTAGTCAGATAAACAGGGGTTAAATTCCAGAGCGTGTAGTCAGGCGGACCGGGTCATACACAGGACGGAAACAAATTCGAATCGCTGAGCAAAAGGAAGGTCAGGAACGCCAAGGGTCGGGAACAAAAATGCAACCAACTTGATATCAAAGCGAGGACCACGCCAGGGAATAGTCCATGCGGTTGCCGGGCAGAGTACCACAGCCGCTGCTGGGTAGACCCCAGTCCTAGAAATTGGTAATTAAACCACGGTTCCCAAACGAGCTCCCTCTCTGTAACCATCACCAAGTATTGCCCACCACAAGCTTAATGTACCCTCAAAAGAGCATCCGTAACGACGCTGTTCCAATTGTCGGCAGGCATCGTCGCGGTCCCTAGCTGCCGCACAGTTCCATGAATTTGTGGCTAGGTCCCGGTCAGGCGCATCGAGTGTTTCCTGGCTTGCAGACCCCCCATGGCCGGCTAGTGCATGGGAGTCTGGTTCCAACAGACCAGACGGGGTTTTCCGTTCACCCTGTGCTCCCCAGACAAGGGACTGGGCAAGCAGGTAAGGAGTCTCCCCAGAAATCCAAAAGTGCCCTACTCCCACACTCAAACATAACCCCACGAGTCTTCAGCCTTAAAGGGTTAACTTGACACTTAAATTGCACCTAAGCCTCAGACCCTCTAGGTTTAGACTATGGCCTGTTGTTCTAACATTGTTCTTCCTTTTAAATAAGCTTGCCTCTTCTACTTTGTTAATTCCCTTTTAAGTATTTAAATGCTTTTATTGCATCTCCGATCATCTTCTTTACTCCAAGCTATATATATATATATATATTAAGATACTTTAGTCTTTCCTGATAATTTCTATCTTGTAAACGACTAAATCTGCTACACAAGAGGGACATTATGCACCAAGCAGGACCCCATCGTGGCCACCACCTCACCCATTCAGCCAATATTTAAAATGATAAAGAAAAAAAAGCTTTGACTATTCTCATAATCATTGTTAATGAATATTTCTTTCTAAATAATAAAAAAGTTGCTCTACCTTGTCCGCTGGCCCCTACGCGTCTTCTTTCAGCCAGCTCCACTTCTTCTCTTCTTCTTGTATTTCTCCTTGGTATCAGCTCCGTTGACCAGGACACCTGGATTAGTTCTGCAAAAGCTAAGGAAACCGTCTTTGTTACCCACTTTCTGTGTTAATCCAAACAGGTATATGCACTGCCGGTGCCTGCACTGTTGGTCACCAGTTTGACCAACCACAACAGAGACAAAGGACATTACAGAAGTGGGCAGCAGAGGTAAGCTTAACATTGGAAGCTTTTAGCTAATTACTAAAAACCATATATTTTTATGTAAGTAACATTCTATAAAGCGTTGTCAACATTTCATGAGGATTTTAAAAAACAAAACAAAAAGATTTTGTCTTTAAAGAGCAAACCTTTGCTAGAGACGGACTCTATGCATTGTTAGTGACTCTCGTGAGAGTAGTCACCACGGCTATGTAGGCGATGTATGTATTTCAGGAATCTGGTAAAGAAGGAAAAGAGATCCCTGGTCTTGTGAGCTTACATGATCAAGGCACTGTTTATTGGTACGACCAGACTCACTCCCATACTCACGCACACATCTCTTAATTCATAGAACAAAAGACCATCACAACTTTCTTCTTTGGAATGTGTAAAGGCAACAGCGTTTATTTTATTTTCAGCAACAAACTGTGACACACCTTTATTGAATATCAAACAAAGTAACAATGTATGAATACATTCACAAGTTTACAAACAAGTACACCACGGGGCTATTTCTTCCAAATATCATTGAGCCCCGCATTTGCTTAATCAACAATAAACAGTCCCACTTGAGGAACACCATTCATTTTGTTACCATGTACTGCGCTCCTCCCACCAGCCGTAAACTGCACCAGCAGGTGGGCTTTGTCAGTACTACCAAACAGCTTCCCCTTGGGACCCTGCCCGCAGGAAAGACCCCACACCGTACACCAACGCGGACCCATACCTGAGATGGGTACCCCGCAATATACGACCAACTTGAACCACCAACTGTCCAATAATTCCCAATAAGCACGCCACGGCCGGCGCATTTGACCCCTTAAATGCGCCGGCTCCTCCACAGCGCCACAGCCCTCTCCACACCAACCCGGATATCCAGCAACCAGATATCCGTCCCGATATCCGTTAGATGTACACCATCCTTACGAAACAACAAAACATTATCCCCCTCAAGGTCCGGATGCGCTACCACTAAACCCCCAAAACGGGAAACAAACCGCGACACCATCTTATTAATCTTCACCCTAGCTCTCCCAATACCCTGCAGTGACCTAGCACCCCGCCAAAACAACCTGGGAGTGATATGTGACCAAACAATAATTAAACCCGAAAAACGAGACCATAGCCTCAACAAATCACATTTTATATCCCTAGTCAAGGTACGTAAAGGCACATGGCAAAGATCATTGCCCCCCCCGTGCAGTACAAGGACATCAGGCGGGCCATACCGAATGGCTTTCTCATAAACAGCAGCAATGATGTCTTCCCAACACTTTCCCCGAAAGCCAAACCACGTAACCTGGCCTTCAGTGGAATCCAAGCCCAGCTGACATCCATTGACTCTAACTGCAGCCCGACGCTCCGCCCAGAAAACATAAGAGTGGCCAACAATCCATACCTGGCAACGGTCGGAATCTGAAAGTAAAAGAAACACAGAAAATATATAGCAAGTTTAAACCAAACCAACCCAAACTCTCATAGTAAATGAGGCCTAACATATGAACGGAATCTATCCGATCCCCATCTACCGACCCTTTTTATAACTTCGTCCGATAAACCCCATCTAGCGGCCTCTGTCGCCGCCCCTATCCGAAAAGAATGCGACGCAAAACGACCCGGATCCAAACCTAGTCGTCGAAGACACTTACGGAACACCTGAACAAACTGGTATCGGGACAAAAATGATCCGTTCTCGTGAATGAACAGCGGCCCTTCAAAAGAAGGCCGTACGGACAAAAACTCGTCCAAACACCATAAAGGACAGAGAGATGAACCAGCCAACCTGTTAAGCAAAACCGTAAAACCCTTACCCTCTTGGTCCGTTTTTGACCGTCGAATGAAAAGCTGAGCCCTTCCTTCGCAGATACGTACATCTGCCAACCGCAATCCCCCACCAACTGCCCTAGATGGGCTAACTAACTCGCTGATCCTCATTGCACCAAAAAATGCCAAAACAAATGCTACCTTAAACAACACCTGCTCGTACTGCCGGCCACAAACCACCCGCAGCTGGTCACATATCTCCTGAAGCAATGGAAATGAGACTGGCCGCCTCAAATCCCGTACCTTATGACCTCTTCTATATCCCCGTAAAGCCTGTTGAACCAAAAATTCTTTAGAAATATCAGCCTCACCCAGCCACTTGAAGCGAAACGACATAGCGGAGAGAAACTTAGTAACTTGTGACACAGAAATACCGAGGCTGAAAGACTCACCCAGATACCATAATAATGACATAATTTTCCCCTCCTTGGAGGATGGAGCCCCTGTAGCCTCCAGACAAGCATCCCATACCGCCCAAGCCTTCTGGTAGGCCGCCCAAGTAGTGGGAGCTAACGACCTTCGCAGCAAAGTCAATGCTCCCCGGTTCCCAACGACCACAGCCAAATCGGACACTCCAGACCCACAGATGCTGCCTCTGGAGCAAGTTGCCGAAAGCGATCCCATTGCTGTCGAGACAAAGCATCCGCAATTGAATTATCCACTCCAGGGATATGAACAGCTGTGAGAAACATATTTAGTTGCAGACACCGTAGCACCAAGTGCCGAAGCAACGTTAAAACAGGCAAAGAAGATGCTGATACACTATTAATAGCCGTCACGACCCCCAAATTGTCGCAATGCAGCCGAACCCGCTTATGCCGAAACTGATCTCCCCAAAGCTCAATCGCCACCAATACCGGAAAAAGCTCTAAAAACGTCATATTCTTTACCAAGGAACTCTCACGCCACACATCTGGCCAGAGAGACGCACTCCATTGCCCCTTGAGATATACCCCATAACCATACGCCCCTGCCGCGTCCGTGAAGAAGTCGAGATCGATATTACCAACCATATCCTCCATCCAGATAGTTCTGCCATTAAATTCACTTAAGAATATATCCCATACAACTAAATCAGCCTTGAGTTCCTTACTGACCCGCACGTAGTGATGAGGTGCCCTAATCCCGGCAGAGGCCAAGGCAAGGCGCCTGCAAAACACCCTCCCCATCGGGATGATACGGCAGGCAAAATTAAGTTTACCAAGCAGGGATTGCAGCTGCCTCAACGTCACCTTTTTTGCCCCTCGAAAAAAGCTGACACAACTCCGAAGGTCCTGAATCTTATCTAACGGCAGCTGAAACGTCATAGTCTCAGAGTCAATTTCAATGCCTAAAAACTTAAGCTTTGTGGTAGGACCCTCCGTCTTGTCCTGAGCCAACGGAACTCCAAAACAATTCATAACATTTTGTAAAACACATAGAATCATAGCACATGTCTGCATGCCAGCAGGCCCCACGCAAAGAAAATCATCTAGGTAGTGAATCACCGATGCCACCCCTGATTCCTCCCTGATAACCCATTCTAGAAAAGAGCTGAAAGTTTCAAAATAAAAACATGAGATGGAGCATCCCATGGGCAAACATTTGTCCACAAAATACTTATCCCTCCACCAGCAACCCAAAAGGTGAAAACACTCCGGGTGCACCGGTAACAAACGAAAAGCAGATTCTATGTCTGTTTTTGCCAATAAAGAACCATGCCCGTAATGCCGAACCCACTTTAACGCCTGATCGAAAGACGCATAGGAGACTCTGCAAAGGTCCCTATCAATCCCATCGTTTACGGAACCCCCTTTAGGAAAAGAAAGGTGATGAATAAGCCGGAACTTTCCGGGTTCCTTTTTAGGAACAACCCCCAAAGGCGAAACCCGAAGCTGCGCCAGTGGCGGGTGATCAAACGGCCCCGCCATTCGCCCCGCAGCAACTTCCTTCTCAAGCTTACTATCCACCACTTCAGGAAAAGATAAAGCTGATTGCAAATTTTTTAAAACCGTGCATACCTCATGCTCTACAAACGGAATCTTAAAACCCTCCCGGAAACCTTTTTCAAGCAAATCCGCAGCTGCCCTATTCTTATACCGCTCAAGCCACGGCACCATCTTTTCTACTCTCACTGGAGTCATCCCCTTTTCCAGCAGCCCCCGAACTCTTACCACCCTTAGCCTTTTTGAAACATTTGGACAAGGGGTGACTACCGGAACAGCCCGAGCACTCATGCTTAAATCTACAACTAGCTCCCCACTTACATTGCCCATCGTTGAATTGCCAACAGTAGCCCTTCTTGTGCCCTGCCGACGACGTGCTACCAGTACCGCCGGCAGATCCCTGAAAGGGCTGTTTCGCTGGGGCTGTGACCCTAAGCCACAAGGCGATATCCTTGTGATCCCACCGAATGGACGGGCGTACAGCCTTCCTCTGACGAAACTGTTCATCATATCGCAGCCATGCGAAACCACCATACACTCTGTGGGCCTCCCCAATGCTATCCATATAGCAAAATAACTGCGAACATTGGTCAGACGCCTTTTCCCCAATAACACTGGCAAGTATCGCAAATGCCTGCAGCCAGTTTTGAAAAGTGCGTGGGATTAAACGATATCTACGTTTCTCTTCCTCCTCCTTTTTACTTGCATCCGCTTTTGCCAACCTATCCAGATTAAAGCGCTCTAAAGGAAGAAGTGTAAATATATCTACATACTCCCCTTTCCATATCTTCTCCCTCACCTCCGATTTTAAATGAGCCCCCAGCGGACCCTCGAAACACACGTAGATTTCACCCTTAGCAGAATCAGACAAACGCACCTGTTCCTCTCTCTTATCTTTACCATCAGCCTGAACCGACGCATCCACCGTCAAAGACACAGTGCTAGCCGCAGTAACACCTACCCCGTCCTGCGGACCCGCCTGACTATGCTCAGTAGCCGACAGAGGAACAGAAACCGATTGACCCACACTATGAGAATGCCCAGCATAGCCTCCCCACACGGCTGTCGGAGCAGCCTCCGTTAAATTACCCGTACTAGATGACGCAGCAAAGCGATCCGCGACAGATTTCAGCAAAGCAAACATAGAATTAAAATCCCCCTGACTGATGGAACTAGGCAAACCCTCCAAACTTAGCAAATCAGTCGTGCTTCGATTAGCCCTAGCTGTAACCGATGCCCCATCTGCGGGACCAGTATCCCGTGTAGACTCACCAAGCTGGGTCCCTGCCGACCGTGCAGCCGTATCCGTGCTGACATCTCTTCCCGGTCCTGCAGCCAGATCCCCGCCATCCTGAAGAAGTAGTGGAGGCCCGTCCGTGCTACCCAGCAACCCATCTCGTCCGTCACCAAGAGGGTGCCGTCTCCCAGGTTCCCCCGACCGCCGGTCGCGTGATCTGGTACGTCGAGAACGCGACCGATGCCGCGAACGCCCACTCCTGCACCGCTCTCTCCCAGTCCGTCTGGGCTCGTCCCCCGAAGAAAACGAGCCGCCCGATAGCCTGGAGACGCTCCTGCGCCTACTATCCCCAGGCCGTTCCCCGGCACCTACTAAAACGCCTCCGGCTGACCTTCCTCGCTCCTCCTCCGTCTCTCCGGTCCGCCATCTTACTTCAGGGGAAGCCGAAACACGCCTACTCGGGATCCTACTTCCGCCATCACTGTCCCTGCCGAGCGAAACATCCGCTGACGTACCCGGGACCCTCTGCATCCACGAAACCGCTCACACGCCTCTTCGTACTGCTCGCCAAAGCAGAGCCTTTCTTCCTCAGCCTACCGGAGGACCGCATCGCGACATCCGGACTTAGCCTCTCCGGTGGTCTCGCCCTCCTCGCCCTGGGGCCACGAGAAGAAACCGGTAAAGGTGGAGATAGACCCGGTCCTGCAGTGAGCTGACCCACACGCTCCTCCAGCCACGATGTACCGAATTGGAGAGCCGAATGGCGAATCTGCTCTAACAAACTGTCCAAACTCGCCATGGTAGGCTAGTAGAGATGAATGAATTTCTAATTTCTCCCTAACAGGTCTTCACAGCTTCTTATAAATTTTACTAAACTGCGCAACACCCTCAGGCAACAGCTGTATATATAACCTTATTTTGTTTTATCTCCCTCTGTTGCTACCGTAAACTCACCTATCATGAATATGACCCCACCCCTGCTGTCACTCACCCCGTCCTCCTAGGGTCAGGCAAAGGCCAAAACAACTCCCCCTCCCATCTGGGGTCACCCAAAGGGCAGCCTGTGTCCCATACCAAAATCCAGGCCTGATCAAGGCGCCCTTCCTCTTATATTGGATTATCCAGGGCTTCCAGTCTCTTAGGAGGTTCATAAACTATGGTTATGTACAAACTTGACAAGACATCTGCTTACTTTGGTTCTTTTGAGGATTAGTTCCATTTTCTTCATACTTTATTGTACTAGGATTTCTTAGCTCATAAAAAGAACCTTGATCTCACTCTTGCCCAAATAATATATCACCCAGTTACCCACACCCTCTTTTTAAACGCCAAGCGAAGAAAGAAAGTGCTGTAAGACACACTGTTCCTTTGAAGTTGTTTCAGAACAAAATACATCTTTGAAACTAGATTGTCTTCAGATCCTACATGCTTGCTCCACTGAACATATTAATGCTGTAGGTACACCTATGGTTTTTAATACTAACGATTATGGATATCACCCTTTGTACTAGTATTGGTCGTTATATGCAAACCCCATAGCTTAATACCACTGCCTATCCCGCCGATACCTGGAACACTCAGGGTCTGAGCTCCAGGGTTCTAGGCGTGTATAGTCACATTCTCACTCTTGCAATGCCTGCTTACCTTCTACCTTCTAGGTATTGGGACACCCCTCCTAATTATTGAGTTTAGGTGTTTCAGCCGCACACCTTTGCTAACACGTGTATGGAATCAAACACACAGGCATATAAAGTTAATTATATGTGTATTTTTGCTATATTAATGTTCCTGGAGGGCTAAGCCAAATGCCAAATGATTTAGGTAAACTATAAAAACACTCAGGAGCCGTGGCAACTGGTGGTTTATGTGGATAAGTGCAAGATAATGCCCCTGGGGCATAAAAACCCAAGGGGAATGCATAAAATAGTTGATGTTGAGGTTGGGACTGTATGAAAGGAAAGGGGTTTGGGTGGTATGTGATTAAAAACACGGAAATACATAAAGGGAATCAGCCAGATAAAGGAGGAGAGTATATTTAAAAGAAGAGAAACTACCAAAACCAAAGGACATAGATTTAAGTTAGAGGGGCAAATCAGGAAATATTACTTTACAAAGGTTGTGGATGCATGGAATAGCCTTGCAACAGAAGTGGTAGAGGTTAATAGAGTGAAGGAGTTTAAGCATGCGAGGGATAGACATTGTGCATATATATATATATATATATATATATATAGAGAGAGAGAGAGAGATATATAAATATATATATATATATATATATATATATCCCTCTCTCTATATATATATATACACGTCTGCACTCATCGTTCACAAGACACAGGAAGGTACTAAATGACAACCACAAGTGACAGTTGATGTAAGGCAGCGTGGCCTACTGGTAGAAGGCACTGGAGGAGGCGGGCTCCAGTCTCAATGAGAGCGTGGGTTCGATTCCCACCGCTGCCATTCACTTTTTAAAATCCCAATAATGCCATTAAGCCCTCCAAAATATTATGTCAATTTATGTCAATTCAATTTATGCCCTCATACCATGGGGGGGAAATAATGTGCACAAAAAGGCAACAACAACAAAAAAAAACATTGGGTATTTGTCACTCACGGTGGTTCAGGCTGTGGATCCTCGCTGCAGTACAAGGAAAGGCGCCCCAAACGGTGATGGCGAGCAATGCAGGAACAGATGGTATAAGGAGCAGACAATCGGATAGTCGGGATCACGAGCAGAGATCAGGACTGGCAGCAAACACGGATAGTCGGGGTCACGGGCAGAGGTCAGGGCAGGCAGCAATCAACGGATAGTCAGGTACAAACTGGGTTCAGGTAGAGGCAGGCGGCAAACAACGGGTGGTCAGGTTCAGGCAGAGTTCAGGCAACAAAAAGGCAAATAGATACAGGAACGCTAGTGTAGGCAATAAAGGCTCTATCACAGGCAAGGTATAGCTCTCAACTGAAGGTTTAAATATCCCTCCATCCCTAGATCCTCCTACCCACTTAATTAAGTGGGAGGAGGAAAAAAGATAAAGGGTCCCTTTAAATCCCCTCATGAATATTCATGAGATAACCGTTCGCGCATGCGCGAACGGCTCTCATGACGTCTCGGCGCGCGTCCCGTCTGGATCACTCGATCCACACGGGGGCGCGCGTCCCGCAGCCGGATAGACCTCGCCGCGTTTCCTGCGAGCGGGACGAGCCGGGAGCTGCCTGCGCGAGCTGCGTCTCGGCTCCCCCGCACGAGGACACCGCGGATCCGCTGGCGAGGTAACAGTACCCCCCCGTCTACAAGAGCCATCCTGGCGATCAGAGGCTGGCTTCAGAGGGAATTTTTTATGAAAAGAACGAATCTTGGCTGGAGCATGGACATCCGAGGCAAGAACCCAAGAACTCTCCTCAGGACCGTATCCCTTCCATCTAATAAAATACTGGAGTCTCCCTTGTTTCTTTCTAGAGTCTAGGATTGTCTGTACCTCGTATTCTTCTTCGCCCTGAACCATTACAGGGTCGGGAGTACGAACCGTAGAGGAGTATTGATTTTTAACTACTGGTTTTAATAAAGAAACATGAAATGCGTTATGAATGCGTAGCGTCTTGGGGAGCACAAGCGAATAGGTAACTCTGTTAATCTGTGTCCTAATCTTATATGGGCCAATATATTTAGGCCCAAGGGTTCTGGCAGGTTGTTGGAGATGAAGATACTTTGTGGAAAGCCACACATAGTCCCCGGGGTTGAGCATCGGTCCAGTTGAACGATACTTATCGGCTGTTTTCTTTTGCAACCGTTTGGTTTGCTTTAACTGTTCAGAAATAAGTGCCCAATGATCACGCAAGACCTGGAATTGGGCTTCGGCTGCTGGAACCCCCGTGGTACTGGTTTCTTGAGGCCACAATGACGGTTCATAACCATGAACCGCTTTAAACGGAGACATCTGTAGTGACTCGTGAAATGAGCTGTTGTATGACCATTCGGCGAGATACAAAAGCGTTGACCAATCAGACTGGTCCTCTGAAACATACATTCTCAGATATTGTTTAAGAACTTGATTCGTTCTCTCCGCTTGACCATTGGATTGTGGATGGTGGGAGGAAGAGAAATGTAACTCAATCCCCATAAGTCTACACATTGCTCTCCAGAACTTCGAAATAAACTGTGAACCTCTGTCAGAAATAATTATTTGAGGAACCCCGTGAAGTCTTATAATTTCCTTCATGAAGATGTCAGCTAGTGTACTAGCTGACGGAAGCTTAGCGAGAGCGATAAAATGTGCTTGTTTGCTAAACAAATCTACCACTACTAAAATAGTTGTATGTCCACGAGAAGGAGGTAGGTCCGTAACAAAGTCCATGGCTAAGTGCTGCCATGGTCGGTCTGGGACAGGTAACGGACATAATAACCCCGCTGGTCGAGTATGTGGTATCTTATTATGACCACATACAGTACACGCTTGTACAAAGTCAGAAATGTCACGATTCATAGTAGGCCACCAGAAGTTCCTCTGCAGAAGAAATTTTACGTTCCGAGTTCCCCGATGACCAGCTACTGGAGAAGCATGACCCCAGGACAGAACAGCTTTACGAAAGCGTGGTTGCACATAAAGTCTCCCAGGAGGTGGAATTTGCCTTCGGGGACGGGGCGTCTGAGATTTAGAAATGTGCCACATGAGGGTACTGTGTATGGTGGCAATTATCTTTGTAGGTGGAACAATAGGTTCGACAGAAGTTTCAACATTAGACGCCTCATGCTGTCTAGACAGTGCATCGGCCTTAGTATTCTTTGAACCCGGTCGAAAGGAAATAGAAAAATTAAACCGCGTAAAAAATAATGCCCATCGAGCTTGTCGAGGATTGAGTCGTTTGGCATTTTCGATATACACTAGGTTTTTGTGGTCGGTGAGTATGGTAACGGGAGTTACAGTCCCTTCAAGCAGATGTCGCCATTCTTCCAATGCCAACTTAATGGCCAGCAATTCTCGGTTCCCTATATCGTAATTTTGTTCGGCCGACGAAAAAGTTTTAGAAAAATAGGAACAAGGATGAAGGCGATTAGAAATCTGATCTCGTTGAGATAAAATAGCTCCAGCCCCAGTTTCTGATGCGTCCACTTCCAAGATAAAAGGTAAATCAGGATTGGGGCGTTTTAAGATAGGTGCTGTAGTAAAGGCCAATTTTAGTCTTTCAAAGGCCTTACTTGCTTCAGGGGTCCAAGATTTAGGATTTGCCCCTTTTCTAGTCAGTGCAATGATTGGAGCGATAATCTGAGAGAAATTCCGAATGAAGCGACGATAATAATTGGCGAAGCCTACAAATCGCTGAATACCCTTGATATCTGAAGGCTCCTCCCAGTCTTTGATGGCTGTTAGTTTGTCAGGATCCATCTCTAATTGTCCAGCAGATAGAATGTATCCTAAAAACTTCACCTTGTCACAATGGAACTCGCATTTCTCAACTTTAGCAAATAAAGAATGTTCCCTTAACCTTTGTAATACTTGACAGACGTGTTGCCGATGTTCTTTCAAATTTTTTGAGTAAATCAGAATGTCATCGAGATAGACCATTACATGGGATAGCAACATGTCACGAAAAATATCATTCACGAAACTCTGGAACACTGCCGGGGCATTACATAGCCCAAAAGGCATCACAAGATACTCATAATGTCCATATCTCGTGTTGAAAGCCGTCTTCCATTCATCCCCTTCTTGTATTCTAATCAGGTTATAGGCCCCCCGTAGATCAAGCTTGGTAAAGATAGTAGCGTCTTTCAGTTGATCATAAAGTTCAGTTATGAGGGGTAGCGGGTATTTGTTTTTGATGGTTATTTTATTCAGACCCCTATAATCAATGCATGGACGCAAAGAACCGTCTTTTTTGGCAATGAAAAAGAAGCCCGCTCCTGCCGGAGACGCAGAAGGTCTGATGAAACCTTTCTTTAAACTCTCTTCTATATACTGGGCCAAGGCTTGATTTTCAGGTTGGGACAATGGATATGTGTGCCCTTTAGGTGGGTTGGTGCCGGGTAACAATTTTATTGTACAATCGTACGCCCGATGGGGAGGTAAGGTTTCCGCTTTTCTTTTAGAAAACACCTCCAAATATTCCCAATATTGAGGAGGTACCAGATGACGAGGATCCTGAGCCGGTACTTCGAGCATTAAACTCAACTTGGTAGAAGGGCTGCAACAGTTCTTTAAACATTCTTTACTCCAAGCCAGAATCTGTCCCTCTCTCCAGTCTATGCTGGGATTATGTTGTCGGAGCCATGACATTCCTAGAATGACCGGGATATGAGGACTGGATAGTACATTAAATTGTATTTCTTCCGAATGAAGTATTCCGATGACTGCACCAATAACCTCAGTTTGAAAGGACACGATCCCAGTTCCCAGAGGCGAACCATCTAATGCGGCAATTGAGGTCTTCTGGGTCCTAGGTTGTAAAGGAATTCTGTGTTCCAAGGCCCAAGATTTGTCAATAAAATTTTCAGCCGCCCCAGAATCAATGAAAGCTTGAGTGGCCACTTGGTGGCCTGTCCACTGCAGCTGGATGGGAACCAAAAGTCTCTGCGACTGAGGAGGTGTAGCGACAGTAGTACTTAGTGAAGCACCTCCAACCTCCACTAAGTTCTGGCGTTTCCCGGTTTCCTAGGGCAAGCATAAATCAAGTGTCCTTTTTGACCACAATATAAGCATAGTCCCAAAGTTCTGCGGCGTTGCTTCTCTTCAGCAGATAGATGGAGCACCGGACCTATTTCCATAGGTTCAGCAACGGCAGCAGCAGGTTCAACAGGTGCAGGAGCGGCATGTTGTGTCCAAGGCCTTAATTGATGAGGCCTTCTATCGCGTTCTCGGTCGCGTTCGAACTTCCTTTCCTGACCTCTGGCTTCTAGACGTAAACACAGGGTGATCAAATTTTCTAGGTCATGAGGTATGTCACGGTAGGTGAGAGCATCTTTAATGGGTCCATTCAAACCCCTGCGAAAGGCTGCTTTCAGCGCACTGACATTCCAGTCTGTCTCGTACGCTAATGTGCGGAATTCAACGGCGTATTGAGCCACAGACCTTCTTCCCTGTTGGACTTCCATCAAATTGGATTCTGCAGCTTCTCGCCTCCCAGGAGCATCAAAGACAGCACGAAAAGATGTAATAAAGACGTCTGCATCTTCCAAAATAGGCGAGTTCTGCTCTAGCAGTGGTGATGCCCACGCCAACGCTTCTCCTTTTAATAAGTTTATAATAAAAGTCACTCGGTTGCAATGGGAGGAGAAGGTTTGAGGATGGGCCCGGAAGTGTAATGCACACTGATTCAGGAAGCCGCGGCACTCTTGAGGATCACCAGAAAACTTGTCCGGTAGTGGCATCTTAGGTGCTTTAGCCGGAGTGCTTTGCCCCGGCACAGGAGGTGAAGAATCCGAGGATGCCCCTTGCTGCATAGTTGGGGACAGATTCGTAGCCATCGATCTTAGCAGGTCTGCCACGTCGTCCAATTTCCGCTCCAAGGATTGGAGTTGGGAAGCGTGAGCAGCAAGAACTTGATCCTGTCTGTCTTGTCTGTTGGACATCCTTGCCAAGTCTGCGGGATCCATGGTAAGGCCTGTGATACTGTCACTCACGGTGGTTCAGGCTGTGGATCCTCGCTGCAGTACAAGGAAAGGCGCCCCAAACGGTGATGGCGAGCAATGCAGGAACAGATGGTATAAGGAGCAGACAATCGGATAGTCGGGGTCACGAGCAGAGATCAGGACTGGCAGCAAACACGGATAGTCGGGGTCACGGGCAGAGGTCAGGGCAGGCAGCAATCAACGGATAGTCAGGTACAAACTGGGTTCAGGTAGAGGCAGGCGGCAAACAACGGGTGGTCAGGTTCAGGCAGAGTTCAGGCAACAAAAAGGCAAATAGATACAGGAACGCTAGTGTAGGCAATAAAGGCTCTATCACAGGCAAGGTATAGCTCTCAACTGAAGGTTTAAATATCCCTCCATCCCTAGATCCTCCTACCCACTTAATTAAGTGGGAGGAGGAAAAAAGATAAAGGGTCCCTTTAAATCCCCTCATGAATATTCATGAGATAACCGTTCGCGCATGCGCGAACGGCTCTCATGACGTCTCGGCGCGCGTCCCGTCTGGATCACTCGATCCACACGGGGGCGCGCGTCCCGCAGCCGGACAGACCTCGCCGCGTTTCCCGCGAGCGGGACGAGCCGGGAACTGCCTGCGCGAGCTGCGTCTCGGCTACCCCGCACGAGGACACCGCGGATCCGCTGGCGAGGTAACAGTATTTCTAAACAAAACTCAAGACAAACAGTATAATCTATTTAGCAGGTTTTTTTCATTATTTTTAGCAAAAGTGAGCAAAAGTCATATTTTAGCTGTGGTGACTCTCGTGAGAGTAGTCACCACAGCTAAGAGTAGGCCTTTTTTAATCTTTTTCAATTTTATATGATTAAAAACGTGTTACACTATATCGTATTTCCCTTGTGCTTTCTACGGTATGAACCAGCGCCATCTACTATATGTTGGAGGTTGGGATCTGAAAAAAGAAAAGAAAAAAAGACAAGCCGATATACTGAGCAGTATTTTAATCTGTGAGTGGAACTACAGAGGGGGAGATTGTGTATTTAAAATCGTATCACACAGTGTGTACGATGTTTGTTTTTTTCTATTTTATAATACCCTGATATTTGAGGAAAAAGAAGAGGAAGATAAATTGTATTCTCAAATGAAGCTCTTCAGGACCATCTAACAGTTTACTTAAGTATCATGTTTTACTTTTGTGATAATACTATTT
Organism: Spea bombifrons; assembly: GCF_027358695.1. Classification (NCBI taxonomy): domain Eukaryota; kingdom Metazoa; phylum Chordata; class Amphibia; order Anura; family Pelobatidae; genus Spea; species Spea bombifrons. The sequence continues at coordinate 80,099,933 of NC_071087.1, read as the reverse complement.
TGTTATATTCTGTTACAATTGTATCATAGCGCTCCACCTGTAGAAATGTTGCAGGAACAGTGTGCAATCTGACCTTCAATAGACTGCATTGTGTCAAGCGATTATGCTCAGGAAGGGACACCAACAAGGAGCAAACTAAAGGAATGGGATGCTCTATAACTCTTGAAAAAAAGCAAAACAACTCCTTTCTGACCTTTAGGGTCCACCCTCCACTGAATGCTGTTTAGTACACTTCATAAAGTTATTCCATGGGGTTTACTAAAAAGAAACATATATGCATGGAAAGACATCTCCAAACCACCAAGCATATCTGTTTAGCTCTCCCTTCCCACATTTCACTTGGTCTCCTCTCACATCTCCAACACCAGGGGGCCTCAAATTAAAAGTAAAAAGGTAAATCCTCATAGTTTCAAATATCACATTAAAATGTCACTTAAAAGGAAATGTAAAATGTAATCTTTTCAATAAAATTAATGGATTAGCATCTTTGTGATTTACATTTGCAAATTTTGTTTTTTTTTAAATAAAGCTGTAGTATTTAGTTATATGCTTCAACGTGCTTTGTGACCAATGGAACCTCTCCTGCCAGCTATCATTGTGTCATCACAGTAGAAGTCTCATATGTTACGCTGGCTCTCCACACACACAGAGCGCAAACACTTTTGAAGGACCATCTCAAGACAGCTGGCTACCTGGCAAAATGATCTGCGGAGTGTCGGCTCCCCGGCAAAGAGATCCGCAGAGCGTCAGGTTTCCATCAACAGATTTGAAGACTGTCAACATGTCTATGTATTTCTTGTTGCTATGACATTTTAAGAAAAAAATGCTCTACATTTTAGTACTAGTCAGAGTTAGCCTCTTAGTGCCCAGAGGGAGGGGCAGTTCTTCGAGCCATGGCTTCCCAGAGATTTCCTTCAATAAAACAAGGTTTTTTCTTTCCTCCGTGCTGAAGAATGACTCTTCGTGAGTCCAGAGGCAGCTCCATCTTTAAACTATCCATACAATGTTTACTATTAAATAAAAAGGTTTGTTCTCATAATTGTTGCTGTCTATGAGTAATTCTTTCAAATTACTATCACCTTTAGTTAAAATGGTATTATTCCAAAAAGTCTACAATGCTGTGCTAATGAAACTTATTTTTGGACTACCAATTTGATTTTATGTCATTGAAATTTGGTGTTACTGTGAAATAGACATCAAATGTTTTAGTTATTTATTGTAAAAACACATCTAACTCATTTAACACATCTATTAAAACTAAAGCAAACACAGTCGTTAGCTGAATGTGTTCAATGACAATAGCAAAAGGAACACCTTTGTCACCAACTTTCTGTGTGACACAGATCCAGACGGGTATTTACAATGCCGGCACCCGTACTATTGTTCTTGTCTCGTCTACCGTTTGCCGGAGAACTCGCCGCAAAAGTTCTTCTCCCAGCAAAACAGTACAAGTGGAAAAACCCCAAGTAACGTCCACCAGGGTACCGATGATCCTAACAGTGAGGAGGCTCCAGAATAAGTAGATAAATATGTTTAAATGATAGCTCTTGAGTATGCCAGGTGAAGTTTCTGAAACGGCGCGAATACCACAGAGAATGGGAAGATCGTGTCTGGGGCACGATTCGCTAAATTAGTGAAACCCCCCAAAAAAACAAATGTAGTCAAGCTCAGAATCACAACCAGAGCGGGACGTCAGGCGGGCCAAAGGTCATACACTAGATGGCTAGTCAGATAAACAGGGGTTAAATTCCAGAGCGTGTAGTCAGGCGGACCGGGTCATACACAGGACGGAAACAAATTCGAATCGCTGAGCAAAAGGAAGGTCAGGAACGCCAAGGGTCGGGAACAAAAATGCAACCAACTTGATATCAAAGCGAGGACCACGCCAGGGAATAGTCCATGCGGTTGCCGGGCAGAGTACCACAGCCGCTGCTGGGTAGACCCCAGTCCTAGAAATTGGTAATTAAACCACGGTTCCCAAACGAGCTCCCTCTCTGTAACCATCACCAAGTATTGCCCACCACAAGCTTAATGTACCCTCAAAAGAGCATCCGTAACGACGCTGTTCCAATTGTCGGCAGGCATCGTCGCGGTCCCTAGCTGCCGCACAGTTCCATGAATTTGTGGCTAGGTCCCGGTCAGGCGCATCGAGTGTTTCCTGGCTTGCAGACCCCCCATGGCCGGCTAGTGCATGGGAGTCTGGTTCCAACAGACCAGACGGGGTTTTCCGTTCACCCTGTGCTCCCCAGACAAGGGACTGGGCAAGCAGGTAAGGAGTCTCCCCAGAAATCCAAAAGTGCCCTACTCCCACACTCAAACATAACCCCACGAGTCTTCAGCCTTAAAGGGTTAACTTGACACTTAAATTGCACCTAAGCCTCAGACCCTCTAGGTTTAGACTATGGCCTGTTGTTCTAACATTGTTCTTCCTTTTAAATAAGCTTGCCTCTTCTACTTTGTTAATTCCCTTTTAAGTATTTAAATGCTTTTATTGCATCTCCGATCATCTTCTTTACTCCAAGCTATATATATATATATATATATATATATTAAGATACTTTAGTCTTTCCTGATAATTTCTATCTTGTAAACGACTAAATCTGCTACACAAGAGGGACATTATGCACCAAGCAGGACCCCATCGTGGCCACCACCTCACCCATTCAGCCAATATTTAAAATGATAAAGAAAAAAAAGCTTTGACTATTCTCATAATCATTGTTAATGAATATTTCTTTCTAAATAATAAAAAAGTTGCTCTACCTTGTCCGCTGGCCCCTACGCGTCTTCTTTCAGCCAGCTCCACTTCTTCTCTTCTTCTTGTATTTCTCCTTGGTATCAGCTCCGTTGACCAGGACACCTGGATTAGTTCTGCAAAAGCTAAGGAAACCGTCTTTGTTACCCACTTTCTGTGTTAATCCAAACAGGTATATGCACTGCCGGTGCCTGCACTGTTGGTCACCAGTTTGACCAACCACAACAGAGACAAAGGACATTACAGAAGTGGGCAGCAGAGGTAAGCTTAACATTGGAAGCTTTTAGCTAATTACTAAAAACCATATATTTTTATGTAAGTAACATTCTATAAAGCGTTGTCAACATTTCATGAGGATTTTAAAAAACAAAACAAAAAGATTTTGTCTTTAAAGAGCAAACCTTTGCTAGAGACGGACTCTATGCATTGTTAGTGACTCTCGTGAGAGTAGTCACCACGGCTATGTAGGCGATGTATGTATTTCAGGAATCTGGTAAAGAAGGAAAAGAGATCCCTGGTCTTGTGAGCTTACAGTCTCTTAGGAGGTTCATAAACTATGGTTATGTACAAACTTGACAAGACATCTGCTTACTTTGGTTCTTTTGAGGATTAGTTAAATTTTCTTCATACTTTATTGTACTAGGATTTCTTAGCTCATAAAAAGAACCTTGATCTCACTCTTGCCCAAATAATATATCACCCAGTTACCCACACCCTCTTTTTAAACGCCAAGGGAAGAAAGAAAGTGCTGTAAGACACACTGTTCCTTTGAAGTTGTTTCAGAACAAAATACATCTTTGAAACTAGATTGTCTTCAGATCCTACATGCTTGCTCCACTGAACATATTAATGCTGTAGGTACACCTATGGTTTTTAATACTAACGATTATGGATATCACCCTTTGTACTAGTATTGGTCGTTATATGCAAACCCCATAGCTTAATACCACTGCCTATCCCGCCGATACCTGGAACACTCAGGGTCTGAGCTCCAGGGTTCTAGGCGTGTATAGTCACATTCTCACTCTTGCAATGCCCCTCCCCTCCTAATTATTGAGTTTAGGTGTTTCAGCCGCACACCTTTGCTAACACGTGTATGGAATCAAACACACAGGCATATAAAGTTAATTATATGTGTATTTTTGCTATATTAATGTTCCTGGAGGGCTAAGCCAAATGCCAAATGATTTAGGTAAACTATAAAAACACTCAGGAGCCGTGGCAACTGGTGGTTTATGTGGATAAGTGCAAGATAATGCCCCTGGGGCATAAAAACCCAAGGGGAATGCATAAAATAGTTGATGTTGAGGTTGGGACTGTATGAAAGGAAAGGGGTCTGGGTGGTATGTGATTAAAAACATGGAAATACATAAAGGGAATCAGCCAGATAAAGGAGGAGAGTATATTTAAAAGAAGAGAAACTACCAAAACCAAAGGACATAGATTTAAGTTAGAGGGGCAAATCAGGAAATATTACTTTACAAAGGTTGTGGATGCATGGAATAGCCTTGCAACAGAAGTGGTAGAGGTTAATAGAGTGAAGGAGTTTAAGCATGCGAGGGATAGACATTGTGCATATATATATATATATATATAGAGAGAGAGAGAGAGAGATATATATAAATATATATATATATATATATATATATATATATATATATATATCCCTCTCTCTCTATATATATATACACGTCTGCACTCATCGTTCACAAGACACAGGAAGGTACTAAATGACAACCACAAGTGACAGTTGATGTAAGGCAGCGTGGCCTACTGGTAGAAGGCACTGGAGGAGGCGGGCTCCAGTCTCAATGAGAGCGTGGGTTCGATTCCCACCGCTGCCATTCACTTTTTAAAATCCCAATAATGCCATTAAGCCCTCCAAAATATTTTGTCAATTTATGTCAATTCAATTTATGCCCTCATACCATGGGGGGGAAATAATGTGCACAAAAAGGCAACAACAACAAAAAAAAACATTGGGTATTTCTAAACAAAACTCAAGACAAACAGTATAATCTATTTAGCAGGTTTTTTTCATTATTTTTAGCAAAAGTGAGAAAAAGTCATATTTTAGCTGTGGTGACTCTCGTGAGAGTAGTCACCACAGCTAAGAGTAGGCCATTTTTTAATCTTTTTCAATTTTATATGATTAAAAACGTGTTACACTATATCGTATTTCCCTTGTGCTTTCTACGGTATGAACCAGCGCCATCTACTATATGTTGGAGGTTGGGATCTGAAAAAAGAAAAGAAAAAAAGACAAGCCGATATACTGAGCAGTATTTTAATCTGTGAGTGGAACTACAGAGGGGGAGATTGTGTATTTAAAATCGTATCACACAGTGTGTACGATGTTTGTTTTTTTCTATTTTATAATACCCTGATATTTGAGGAAAAAGAAGAGGAAGATAAATTGTATTCTCAAATGAAGCTCTTCAGGACCATCTAACAGTTTACTTAAGTATCATGTTTTACTTTTGTGATAATACTATTTTGTTATATTCTGTTACAATTGTATCATAGCGCTCCACCTGTAGAAATGTTGCAGGAACAGTGTGCAATCTGACCTTCAATAGACTGCATTGTGTCAAGCGATTATGTTCAGGAAGGGACACCAACAAGGAGCAAACTAAAGGAATGGGATGCTCTATAACTCTTGAAAAAAAGCAAAACAACTCCTTTCTGACCTTTAGGGTCCACCCTCCACTGAATGCTGTTTAGTACACTTCATAAAGTTATTCCATGGGGTTTACTAAAAAGAAACATATATGCATGGAAAGACATCTCCAAACCACCAAGCATATCTGTTTAGCTCTCCCTTCCCACATTTCACTTGGTCTCCTCTCACATCTCCAACACCAGGGGGCCTCAAATTAAAAGTAAAAAGGTAAATCCTCATAGTTTCAAATATCACATTAAAATGTCACTTAAAAGGAAATGTAAAATGTAATCTTTTCAATAAAATTAATGGATTAGCATCTTTGTGATTTACATTTGCAAATTTTGTTTTTTTTTAAATAAAGCTGTAGTATTTAGTTATATGCTTCAACGTGCTTTGTGACCAATGGAACCTCTCCTGCCAGCTATCATTGTGTCATCATAGTAGAAGTCTCATATGTTACGCTGGCTCTCCACACACACAGAGCGCAAACACTTTTGAAGGACCATCTCAAGACAGCTGGCTACCTGGCAAAATGATCTGCGGAGTGTCGGCTCCCCGGCAAAGAGATCCGCAGAGCGTCAGGTTTCCATCAACAGATTTGAAGACTGTCAACATGTCTATGTATTTCTTGTTGCTATGACATTTTAAGAAAAAAATGCTCTACATTTTAGTACTAGTCAGAGTTAGCCTCTTAGTGCCCAGAGGGAGGGGCAGTTCTTCGAGCCATGGCTTCCCAGAGATTTCCTTCAATAAAACAAGGTTTTTTCTTTCCTCCGTGCTGAAGAATGACTCTTCGTGAGTCCAGAGGCAGCTCCATCTTTAAACTATCCATACAATGTTTACTATTAAATAAAAAGGTTTGTTCTCATAATTGTTGCTGTCTATGAGTAATTCTTTCAAATTACTATCACCTTTAGTTAAAATGGTATTATTCCAAAAAGTCTACAATGCTGTGCTAATGAAACTTATTTTTGGACTACCAATTTGATTTTATGTCATTGAAATTTGGTGTTACTGTGAAATAGACATCAAATGTTTTAGTTATTTATTGTAAAAACACATCTAACTCATTTAACACATCTATTAAAACTAAAGCAAACACAGTCGTTAGCTGAATGTGTTCAATGACAATAGCAAAAGGAACACCTTTGTCACCAACTTTCTGTGTGACACAGATCCAGACGGGTATTTACAATGCCGGCACCCGTACTATTGTTCTTGTCTCGTCTACCGTTTGCCGGAGAACTCGCCGCAAAAGTTCTTCTCCCAGCAAAACAGTACAAGTGGAAAAACCCCAAGTAACGTCCACCAGGGTACCGATGATCCTAACAGTGAGGAGGCTCCAGAATAAGTAGATAAATATGTTTAAATGATAGTTCTTGAGTATGCCAGGTGAAGTTTCTGAAACGGCGCGAATACCACAGAGAATGGGAAAATCGTGTCTGGGGCACGATTCGCTAAATTAGTGAAACCCCCCAAAAAAACAAATGTAGTCAAGCTCAGAATCACAACCAGAGCGGGACGTCAGGCGGGCCAAAGGTCATACACTAGATGGCTAGTCAGATAAACAGGGGTTAAATTCCAGAGCGTGTAGTCAGGCGGACCGGGTCATACACAGGACGGAAACAAATTCGAATCGCTGAGCAAAAGGAAGGTCAGGAACGCCAAGGGTCGGGAACAAAAATGCAACCAACTTGATATCAAAGCGAGGACCACGCCAGGGAATAGTCCATGCGGTTGCCGGGCAGAGTACCACAGCCGCTGCTGGGTAGACCCCAGTCCTAGAAATTGGTAATTAAACCACGGTTCCCAAACGAGCTCCCTCTCTGTAACCATCACCAAGTATTGCCCACCACAAGCTTAATGTACCCTCAAAAGAGCATCCGTAACGACGCTGTTCCAATTGTCGGCAGGCATCGTCGCGGTCCCTAGCTGCCGCACAGTTCCATGAATTTGTGGCTAGGTCCCGGTCAGGCGCATCGAGTGTTTCCTGGCTTGCAGACCCCCCATGGCCGGCTAGTGCATGGGAGTCTGGTTCCAAAAGACCAGACGGGGTTTTCCGTTCACCCTGTGCTCCCCAGACAAGGGACTGGGCAAGCAGGTAAGGAGTCTCCCCAGAAATCCAAAAGTGCCCTACTCCCACACTCAAACATAACCCCACGAGTCTTCAGCCTTAAAGGGTTAACTTGACACTTAAATTGCACCTAAGCCTCAGACCCTCTAGTTTTAGACTATGGCCTGTTGTTCTAACATTGTTCTTCCTTTTAAATAAGCTTGCCTCTTCTACTTTGTTAATTCCCTTTTAAGTATTTAAATGCTTTTATTGCATCTCCGATCATCTTCTTTACTCCAAGCTATATATATATATATATATATATTAAGATACTTTAGTCTTTCCTGATAATTTTTATCTTGTAAACGACTAAATCTGCTACACAAGAGGGACATTATGCACCAAGCAGGACCCCATCGTGGCCACCACCTCACCCATTCAGCCAATATTTAAAATGATAAAGAAAAAAAAGCTTTGACTATTCTCATAATCATTGTTAATGAATATTTCTTTCTAAATAATAAAAAAGTTGCTCTACCTTGTCCGCTGGCCCCTACGCGTCTTCTTTCAGCCAGCTCCACTTCTTCTCTTCTTCTTGTATTTCTCCTTGGTATCAGCTCCGTTGACCAGGACACCTGGATTAGTTCTGCAAAAGCTAAGGAAACCGTCTTTGTTACCCACTTTCTGTGTTAATCCAAACAGGTATATGCACTGCCGGTGCCTGCACTGTTGGTCACCAGTTTGACCAACCACAACAGAGACAAAGGACATTACAGAAGTGGGCAGCAGAGGTAAGCTTAACATTGGAAGCTTTTAGCTAATTACTAAAAACCATATATTTTTATGTAAGTAACATTCTATAAAGCGTTGTCAACATTTCATGAGGATTTTAAAAAACAAAACAAAAAGATTTTGTCTTTAAAGAGCAAACCTTTGCTAGAGACGGACTCTATGCATTGTTAGTGACTCTCGTGAGAGTAGTCACCACGGCTATGTAGGCGACGTATGTATTTCAGGAATCTGGTAAAGAAGGAAAAGAGATCCCTGGTCTTGTGAGCTTACAGTCACTTAGGAGGTTCATAAACTATGGTTATGTACAAACTTGACAAGACATCTGCTTACTTTGGTTCTTTTGAGGATTAGTTCCATTTTCTTCATACTTTATTGTACTAGGATTTCTTAGCTCATAAAAAGAACCTTGATCTCACTCTTGCCCAAATAATATATCACCCAGTTACCCACACCCTCTTTTTAAACGCCAAGCAAAGAAAGAAAGTGCTGTAAGACACACTGTTCCTTTGAAGTTGTTTCAGAAAAAAATACATCTTTGAAACTAAATTGTCTTCAGATCCTACATGCTTGCTCCACTGAACATATAAATGCTGTAGGTACACTTATGGTTTTTAATACTAACGATTATGGATATCACCCTTTGTACTAGTATTGGTCGTTATATGCAAACCCCATAGCTTAATACCACTGCCTATCCCGCCGATACCTGGAACACTCAGGGTCTGAGCTCCAGGGTTCTAGGCGTGTATAGTCAGATCCTCACTCTTGCAATGCCTGCTTACCTTCTATCTTCTAGGTATTGGGACACCCCTCCTAATTATTGAGTTTAGGTGTTTCAGCCGCACACCTTTGCTAACACGTGTATGGAATCAAACACACAGGCATATAAAGTTAATTATATGTGTATTTTTGCTATATTAATGTTCCTGGAGGGCTAAGCCAAATGCCAAATGATTTAGGTAAACTATAAAAACACTCAGGAGCCGTGGCAACTGGTGGTTTATGTGGATAAGTGCAAGATAATGCCCCTGGGGCATAAAAACCCAAGGGGAATGCATAAAATAGTTGATGTTGAGGTTGGGACTGTATGAAAGGAAAGGGGTTTGGGTGGTATGTGATTAAAAACATGGAAATACATAAAGGGAATCAGCCAGATAAAGGAGGAGAGTATATTTAAAAGAAGAGAAACTACCAAAACCAAAGGACATAGATTTAAATTAGAGGGGCAAATCAGGAAATATTACTTTACAAAGGTTGTGGATGCATGGAATAGCCTTGCAACAGAAGTGGTAGAGGTTAATAGAGTGAAGGAGTTTAAGCATGCGAGGGATAGACATTGTGCATATATATATATATATACACGTCTGCACTCATCGTTCACAAGACACAGGAAGGTACTAAATGACAACCACAAGTGACAGTTGATGTAAGGCAGCGTGGCCTACTGGTAGAAGGCACTGGAGGAGGCGGGCTCCAGTCTCAATGAGAGCGTGGGTTCGATTCCCACCGCTGCCATTCACTTTTTAAAATCCCAATAATGCCATTAAGCCCTCCAAAATATTTTGTCAATTTATGTCAATTCAATTTATGCCCTCATACCATGGGGGGGAAATAATGTGCACAAAAAGGCAACAACAACAAAAAAAAACATTGGGTATTTCTAAACAAAACTCAAGACAAACAGTATAATCTATTTAGCAGGTTTTTTTCATTATTTTTAGCAAAAGTGAGAAAAAGTCATATTTTAGCTGTGGTGACTCTCGTGAGAGTAGTCACCACAGCTAAGAGTAGGCCATTTTTAATCTTTTTCAATTTTATATGATTAAAAACGTGTTACACTATATCGTATTTCCCTTGTGCTTTCTACGGTATGAACCAGCGCCATCTACTATATGTTGGAGGTTGGGATCTGAAAAAAGAAAAGAAAAAAAGACAAGCCGATATACTGAGCAGTATTTTAATCTGTGAGTGGAACTACAGAGGGGGAGATTGTGTATTTAAAATCGTATCACACAGTGTGTACGATGTTTGTTTTTTTCTATTTTATAATACCCTGATATTTGAGGAAAAAGAAGAGGAAGATAAATTGTATTCTCAAATGAAGCTCTTCAGGACCATCTAACAGTTTACTTAAGTATCATGTTTTACTTTTGTGATAATACTATTTTGTTATATTCTGTTACAATTGTATCATAGCGCTCCACCTGTAGAAATGTTGCAGGAACAGTGTGCAATCTGACCTTCAATAGACTGCATTGTGTCAAGCGATTATGCTCAGGAAGGGACACCAACAAGGAGCAAACTAAAGGAATGGGATGCTCTATAACTCTTGAAAAAAAGCAAAACAACTCCTTTCTGACCTTTAGGGTCCACCCTCCACTGAATGCTGTTTAGTACACTTCATAAAGTTATTCCATGGGGTTTACTAAAAAGAAACATATATGCATGGAAAGACATCTCCAAACCACCAAGCATATCTGTTTAGCTCTCCCTTCCCACATTTCACTTGGTCTCCTCTCACATCTCCAACACCAGGGGGCCTCAAATTAAAAGTAAAAAGGTAAATCCTCATAGTTTCAAATATCACATTAAAATGTCACTTAAAAGGAAATGTAAAATGTAATCTTTTCAATAAAATTAATGGATTAGCATCTTTGTGATTTACATTTGCAAATTTTGTTTTTTTTTAAATAAAGCTGTAGTATTTAGTTATATGCTTCAACGTGCTTTGTGACCAATGGAACCTCTCCTGCCAGCTATCATTGTGTCATCATAGTAGAAGTCTCATATGTTACGCTGGCTCTCCACACACACAGAGCGCAAACACTTTTGAAGGACCATCTCAAGACAGCTGGCTACCTGGCAAAATGATCTGCGGAGTGTCGGCTCCCCGGCAAAGAGATCCGCAGAGCGTCAGGTTTCCATCAACAGATTTGAAGACTGTCAACATGTCTATGTATTTCTTGTTGCTATGACATTTTAAGAAAAAAATGCTCTACATTTTAGTACTAGTCCGAGTTAGCCTCTTAGTGCCCAGAGGGAGGGGCAGTTCTTCGAGCCATGGCTTCCCAGAGATTTCCTTCAATAAAACAAGGTTTTTTCTTTCCTCCGTGCTGAAGAATGACTCTTCGTGAGTCCAGAGGCAGCTCCATCTTTAAACTATCCATACAATGTTTACTATTAAATAAAAAGGTTTGTTCTCATAATTGTTGCTGTCTATGAGTAATTCTTTCAAATTACTATCACCTTTAGTTAAAATGGTATTATTCCAAAAAGTCTACAATGCTGTGCTAATGAAACTTATTTTTGGACTACCAATTTGATTTTATGTCATTGAAATTTGGTGTTACTGTGAAATAGACATCAAATGTTTTAGTTATTTATTGTAAAAACACATCTAACTCATTTAACACATCTATTAAAACTAAAGCAAACACAGTCGTTAGCTGAATGTGTTCAATGACAATAGCAAAAGGAACACCTTTGTCACCAACTTTCTGTGTGACACAGATCCAGACGGGTATTTACAATGCCGGCACCCGTACTATTGTTCTTGTCTCGTCTACCGTTTGCCGGAGAACTCGCCGCAAAAGTTCTTCTCCCAGCAAAACAGTACAAGTGGAAAAACCCCAAGTAACGTCCACCAGGGTACCGATGATCCTAACAGTGAGGAGGCTCCAGAATAAGTAGATAAATATGTTTAAATGATAGTTCTTGAGTATGCCAGGTGAAGTTTCTGAAACGGCGCGAATACCACAGAGAATGGGAAAATCGTGTCTGGGGCACGATTCGCTAAATTAGTGAAACCCCCCAAAAAAACAAATGTAGTCAAGCTCAGAATCACAACCAGAGCGGGACGTCAGGCGGGCCAAAGGTCATACACTAGATGGCTAGTCAGATAAACAGGGGTTAAATTCCAGAGCGTGTAGTCAGGCGGACCGGGTCATACACAGGACGGAAACAAATTCGAATCGCTGAGCAAAAGGAAGGTCAGGAACGCCAAGGGTCGGGAACAAAAATGCAACCAACTTGATATCAAAGCGAGGACCACGCCAGGGAATAGTCCATGCGGTTGCCGGGCAGAGTACCACAGCCGCTGCTGGGTAGACCCCAGTCCTAGAAATTGGTAATTAAACCACGGTTCCCAAACGAGCTCCCTCTCTGTAACCATCACCAAGTATTGCCCACCACAAGCTTAATGTACCCTCAAAAGAGCATCCGTAACGACGCTGTTCCAATTGTCGGCAGGCATCGTCGCGGTCCCTAGCTGCCGCACAGTTCCATGAATTTGTGGCTAGGTCCCGGTCAGGCGCATCGAGTGTTTCCTGGCTTGCAGACCCCCCATGGCCGGCTAGTGCATGGGAGTCTGGTTCCAACAGACCAGACGGGGTTTTCCGTTCACCCTGTGCTCCCCAGACAAGGGACTGGGCAAGCAGGTAAGGAGTCTCCCCAGAAATCCAAAAGTGCCCTACTCCCACACTCAAACATAACCCCACGAGTCTTCAGCCTTAAAGGGTTAACTTGACACTTAAATTGCACCTAAGCCTCAGACCCTCTAGGTTTAGACTATGGCCTGTTGTTCTAACATTGTTCTTCCTTTTAAATAAGCTTGCCTCTTCTACTTTGTTAATTCCCTTTTAAGTATTTAAATGCTTTTATTGCATCTCCGATCATCTTCTTTACTCCAAGCTATATATATATATATATATATATTAAGATACTTTAGTCTTTCCTGATAATTTCTATCTTGTAAACGACTAAATCTGCTACACAAGAGGGACATTATGCACCAAGCAGGACCCCATCGTGGCCACCACCTCACCCATTCAGCCAATATTTAAAATGATAAAGAAAAAAAAGCTTTGACTATTCTCATAATCATTGTTAATGAATATTTCTTTCTAAATAATAAAAAAGTTGCTCTACCTTGTCCGCTGGCCCCTACGCGTCTTCTTTCAGCCAGCTCCACTTCTTCTCTTCTTCTTGTATTTCTCCTTGGTATCAGCTCCGTTGACCAGGACACCTGGATTAGTTCTGCAAAAGCTAAGGAAACCGTCTTTGTTACCCACTTTCTGTGTTAATCCAAACAGGTATATGCACTGCCGGTGCCTGCACTGTTGGTCACCAGTTTGACCAACCACAACAGAGACAAAGGACATTACAGAAGTGGGCAGCAGAGGTAAGCTTAACATTGGAAGCTTTTAGCTAATTACTAAAAACCATATATTTTTATGTAAGTAACATTCTATAAAGCGTTGTCAACATTTCATGAGGATTTTAAAAAACAAAACAAAAAGATTTTGTCTTTAAAGAGCAAACCTTTGCTAGAGACGGACTCTATGCATTGTTAGTGACTCTCGTGAGAGTAGTCACCACGGCTATGTAGGCGATGTATGTATTTCAGGAATCTGGTAAAGAAGGAAAAGAGATCCCTGATCTTGTGAGCTTACAGTCTCTTAGGAGGTTCATAAACTATGGTTATGTACAAACTTGACAAGACATCTGCTTACTTTGGTTCTTTTGAGGATTAGTTCCATTTTCTTCATACTTTATTGTACTAGGATTTCTTAGCTCATAAAAAGAACCTTGATCTCACTCTTGCCCAAATAATATATCACCCAGTTACCCACACCCTCTTTTTAAACGCCAAGCGAAGAAAGAAAGTGCTGTAAGACACACTGTTCCTTTGAAGTTGTTTCAGAACAAAATACATCTTTGAAACTAGATTGTCTTCAGATCCTACATGCTTGCTCCACTGAACATATTAATGCTGTAGGTACACCTATGGTTTTTAATACTAACGATTATGGATATCACCCTTTGTACTAGTATTGGTCGTTATATGCAAACCCCATAGCTTAATACCACTGCCTATCCCGCCGATACCTGGAACACTCAGGGTCTGAGCTCCAGGGTTCTAGGCGTGTATAGTCACATTCTCACTCTTGCAATGCCTGCTTACCTTCTACCTTCTAGGTATTGGGACACCCCTCCTAATTATTGAGTTTAGGTGTTTCAGCCGCACACCTTTGCTAACACGTGTATGGAATCAAACACACAGGCATATAAAGTTAATTATATGTGTATTTTTGCTATATTAATGTTCCTGGAGGGCTAAGCCAAATGCCAAATGATTTAGGTAAACTATAAAAACACTCAGGAGCCGTGGCAACTGTTGGTTTATGTGGATAAGTGCAAGATAATGCCCCTGGGGCATAAAAACCCAAGGGGAATGCATAAAATAGTTGATGTTGAGGTTGGGACTGTATGAAAGGAAAGGGGTTTGGGTGGTATGTGATTAAAAACACGGAAATACATAAAGGGAATCAGCCAGATAAAGGAGGAGAGTATATTTAAAAGAAGAGAAACTACCAAAACCAAAGGACATAGATTTAAGTTAGAGGGGCAAATCAGGAAATATTACTTTACAAAGGTTGTGGATGCATGGAATAGCCTTGCAACAGAAGTGGTAGAGGTTAATAGAGTGAAGGAGTTTAAGCATGCGAGGGATAGACATTGTGCATATATATATATATATATAGAGAGAGATATATATAAATATATATATATATATATATATATATATATATATATATATCTCTATATATATATATATATATACACGTCTGCACTCATCGTTCACAAGACACAGGAAGGTACTAAATGACAACCACAAGTGACAGTTGATGTAAGGCAGCGTGGCCTACTGGTAGAAGGCACTGGAGGAGGCGGGCTCCAGTCTCAATGAGAGCGTGGGTTCGATTCCCACCGCTGCCATTCACTTTTTAAAATCCCAATAATGCCATTAAGCCCTCCAAAATATTTTGTCAATTTATGTCAATTCAATTTATGCCCTCATACCATGGGGGGGAAATAATGTGCACAAAAAGGCAACAACAACAAAAAAAAAACATTGGGTATTTCTAAACAAAACTCAAGACAAACAGTATAATCTATTTAGCAGGTTTTTTTCATTATTTTTAGCAAAAGTGAGAAAAAGTCATATTTTAGCTGTGGTGACTCTCGTGAGAGTAGTCACCACAGCTAAGAGTAGGCCATTTTTAATCTTTTTCAATTTTATATGATTAAAAACGTGTTACACTATATCGTATTTCCCTTGTGCTTTCTACGGTATGAACCAGCGCCATCTACTATATGTTGGAGGTTGGGATCTGAAAAAAGAAAAGAAAAAAAGACAAGCCGATATACTGAGCAGTATTTTAATCTGTGAGTGGAACTACAGAGGGGGAGATTGTGTATTTAAAATCGTATCACACAGTGTGTACGATGTTTGTTTTTTTCTATTTTATAATACCCTGATATTTGAGGAAAAAGAAGAGGAAGATAAATTGTATTCTCAAATGAAGCTCTTCAGGACCATCTAACAGTTTACTTAAGTATCATGTTTTACTTTTGTGATAATACTATTTTGTTATATTCTGTTACAATTGTATCATAGCGCTCCACCTGTAGAAATGTTGCAGGAACAGTGTGCAATCTGACCTTCAATAGACTGCATTGTGTCAAGCGATTATGCTCAGGAAGGGACACCAACAAGGAGCAAACTAAAGGAATGGGATGCTCTATAACTCTTGAAAAAAAGCAAAACAACTCCTTTCTGACCTTTAGGGTCCACCCTCCACTGAATGCTGTTTAGTACACTTCATAAAGTTATTCCATGGGGTTTACTAAAAAGAAACATATATGCATGGAAAGACATCTCCAAACCACCAAGCATATCTGTTTAGCTCTCCCTTCCCACATTTCACTTGGTCTCCTCTCACATCTCCAACACCAGGGGGCCTCAAATTAAAAGTAAAAAGGTAAATCCTCATAGTTTCAAATATCACATTAAAATGTCACTTAAAAGGAAATGTAAAATGTAATCTTTTCAATAAAATAAATGGATTAGCATCTTTGTGATTTACATTTGCAAATTTTGGTTTTTTTTAAATAAAGCTGTAGTATTTAGTTATATGCTTCAACGTGCTTTGTGACCAATGGAACCTCTCCTGCCAGCTATCATTGTGTCATCATAGTAGAAGTCTCATATGTTACGCTGGCTCTCCACACACACAGAGCGCAAACACTTTTGAAGGACCATCTCAAGACAGCTGGCTACCTGGCAAAATGATCTGCGGAGTGTCGGCTCCCCGGCAAAGAGATCCGCAGAGCGTCAGGTTTCCATCAACAGATTTGAAGACTGTCAACATGTCTATGTATTTCTTGTTGCTATGACATTTTAAGAAAAAAATGCTCTACATTTTAGTACTAGTCAGAGTTAGCCTCTTAGTGCCCAGAGGGAGGGGCAGTTCTTCGAGCCATGGCTTCCCAGAGATTTCCTTCAATAAAACAAGGTTTTTTCTTTCCTCCGTGCTGAAGAATGACTCTTCGTGAGTCCAGAGGCAGCTCCATCTTTAAACTATCCATACAATGTTTACTATTAAATAAAAAGGTTTGTTCTCATAATTGTTGCTGTCTATGAGTAATTCTTTCAAATTACTATCACCTTTAGTTAAAATGGTATTATTCCAAAAAGTCTACAATGCTGTGCTAATGAAACTTATTTTTGGACTACCAATTTGATTTTATGTCATTGAAATTTGGTGTTACTGTGAAATAGACATCAAATGTTTTAGTTATTTATTGTAAAAACACATCTAACTCATTTAACACATCTATTAAAACTAAAGCAAACACAGTCGTTAGCTGAATGTGTTCAATGACAATAGCAAAAGGAACACCTTTGTCACCAACTTTCTGTGTGACACAGATCCAGACGGGTATTTACAATGCCGGCACCCGTACTATTGTTCTTGTCTCGTCTACCGTTTGCCGGAGAACTCGCCGCAAAAGTTCTTCTCCCAGCAAAACAGTACAAGTGGAAAAACCCCAAGTAACGTCCACCAGGGTACCGATGATCCTAACAGTGAGGAGGCTCCAGAATAAGTAGATAAATATGTTTAAATGATAGTTCTTGAGTATGCCAGGTGACGTTTCTGAAACGGCGCGAATACCACAGAGAATGGGAAAATCGTGTCTGGGGCACGATTCGCTAAATTAGTGAAACCCCCCAAAAAAACAAATGTAGTCAAGCTCAGAATCACAACCAGAGCGGGACGTCAGGCGGGCCAAAGGTCATACACTAGATGGCTAGTCAGATAAACAGGGGTTAAATTCCAGAGCGTGTAGTCAGGCGGACCGGGTCATACACAGGACGGAAACAAATTCGAATCGCTGAGCAAAAGGAAGGTCAGGAACGCCAAGGGTCGGGAACAAAAATGCAACCAACTTGATATCAAAGCGAGGACCACGCCAGGGAATAGTCCATGCGGTTGCCGGGCAGAGTACCACAGCCGCTGCTGGGTAGACCCCAGTCCTAGAAATTGGTAATTAAACCACGGTTCCCAAACGAGCTCCCTCTCTGTAACCATCACCAAGTATTGCCCACCACAAGCTTAATGTACCCTCAAAAGAGCATCCGTAACGACGCTGTTCCAATTGTCGGCAGGCATCGTCGCGGTCCCTAGCTGCCGCACAGTTCCATGAATTTGTGGCTAGGTCCCGGTCAGGCGCATCGAGTGTTTCCTGGCTTGCAGACCCCCCATGGCCGGCTAGTGCATGGGAGTCTGGTTCCAACAGACCAGACGGGGTTTTCCGTTCACCCTGTGCTCCCCAGACAAGGGACTGGGCAAGCAGGTAAGGAGTCTCCCCAGAAATCCAAAAGTGCCCTACTCCCACACTCAAACATAACCCCACGAGTCTTCAGCCTTAAAGGGTTAACTTGACACTTAAGCTTAACATTGGAAGCTTTTAGCTAATTACTAAAAACCATATATTTTTATGTAAGTAACATTCTATAAAGCGTTGTCAACATTTCATGAGGATTTTAAAAAACAAAACAAAAAGATTTTGTCTTTAACCCCTTCGAGACAAAGGCTGATTTTACTTTTTGTACCCTTTGTGACAATGGCCTTTTTAACATTTCTGCGCTGCTCTTGTTTAGCTGTAATTTTCTTCTTTCCCGTTTACTGAACCCACACACATTAGATATTGTTTTTTTCAGGACAAGAAGGGCTTTCTTTAGATGACATTGTTTTGATTGTATCATATTATTTACTATTAAAAACATTATAAAATATGGTGAAAAATTTAGAAAAAAATGACTGTTTCTAACTTTTAGTTGAAAAATCTTTTACTCATCTATAAAAGGTAATGAAAAAACCTGCTAAATAGATTCTACTATTTGTCCTGAGTTTAGAAATACCCAATGTTTTTATGTTTTTTTTGCTTTTTTCTACCCATTGTGGGGCAATAAGTACAGGTAGCGTTTTGCTATTTCAAAGCCATTTTTTCCAAATCTGGTAATTCTTCCCCCCTTGTGCCATTTCGGGTATCTTTGAACCCGGCCAATGCAATTTACCCCATCAAGTCATATATTTTTGAAAACTAGACAGCCCAGGGTATTCCAAATGCTAGTATTTTAACTCTTTCCATGCACCATATCTACCACCAGTCTTTGTCAAACTTTATGGTAGTCATTTTTTTGCATTTGTTTTGTCATACACATTTTACTTCAGGTATGAATTAAAATGTTCTTGTTTATGTCACTATCACAAAACACCCCAATATGTGTTCAGCAACATCTCCTGAGCGCAGCGATACCCCACATGAATGATTTTGCCTGGCTGTTTGGGGGCAAAAGGGTCACATTTGGGGCATGCGCATTTTTCAATGTTGAACTTTGGCATTTGGGGATCCACTGCCCATGCCCTATTTGGTACATCTTTGAGCCGGGCCATTTCAGTGTGCCCAATAAACCCATATATTTTTGAAAACTAGACACCCCAGGGTATTTCAAATGCTGGTATTTTAACTCTTTCCATGCACCATATCTACCACCAGTCTTTGTCAAACTTTGTGGTAGTCATTTTTTTGCATTTGTTTTGTCACACACATTTTACTTCAGGTATGAATAAACAGGTTCTGGTATATGTCACTATCACAAAACACCCCAATATGTGTTCAGCAACATCTCCTGAGTACAGCGATACCTCACATGAATGATTTTGCCTGGCTGTTTTGGGGCAAAAGGGCCACATTTGGGGCATGCGCTTTTTTCAATGTTGAACTTTGGCATTTGGGATCCACTGCCCATGCCCTATTTGGTACATCTTTGAGCCAGGCCATTTCAGTGTGCCCAACAAAACCATATATTTTTCAAAACTAGACACCACAGGGTATTTTAAATGCTGGTATTTTAACTCTTTGCATGCACACATTTTACCACCAGCATTTTTTCAAAGTTTGCAGTAATATTTTTGTGTGTGTATTTTTCCCACACACACCTACTTTATGTATGAATTTACAGTTCCTGGTATATGCCGCTGTCACACGACACCCCATAATGTGTTCAGCAACATCTCCTGAGTGCAGTGATACCCCACATGCATGGGTGTGTCATTTTTTGGGGGAACTAAAAGGCCACATTTGGTA
The DNA here is from genome assembly GCF_027358695.1 of Spea bombifrons. Taxonomy (NCBI): domain Eukaryota; kingdom Metazoa; phylum Chordata; class Amphibia; order Anura; family Pelobatidae; genus Spea; species Spea bombifrons. Next base: position 80,080,172 of record NC_071087.1, on the reverse strand, counting down.
CGTGTGCATTTTTCTAATTGGAAATTAGATGTGTGGCCATCCTTCCCCCCGTGTTAATTGGGACGTTGTTGAACCTGGCCCATTCAATTTACCCCATCAAATCATACATTTTTTAAAAGTAGACACCCCACGGGCATTTAATATGCCAGTATTTTAACTCTTTCCATGCGAGAATTGTTTTAAGCTAATATGCTAATTTTAGGACTTGCTCACAAAAATATATTTTTTATATATATATTTTTTTTTTATTATTATTTTTTTTAAAAAAAATTTTAACATTTTTTTTCAACTTGGAGGTTCCCCTGATAGTGACATCAGTGGGAAATGATTTTTACATTTTACTGTTTTTTTTACTATTTTTTTCTAATTATTATTAATTTTATTTTATTTTTTAATTTATTTTTACTAATCACACTGTGATTAGAAAGCTGGGCTCCATTGACTTGCATGGTGAATGCAGTACCTGTATTCAACCTGCAAGTGGAGCCAAAGTTCTCTAGATGGTCTGGACCATCTAGCGAACTTTTAAAATTTGTGGTTCCTGTTACAGGACGGCGGCCATCTTCCTTGATGGCGAAGATTGCCGGCAGCTGCGGCTGTGACCGCTCTCCGGAGCGGTCACAGCCCATCAAAAGGTTAGTGTTTGGGGTCGCTGGATGCCTCCTGATCGAGGCATTCCAGCGACACCATTTAAGTTTAGGAGGCGATCGTTGATCGCCTCCTAAACGCTTTTAAAACGGGCGTCCGCCGCCATACAAAGTATGGCGGATGTTGACGCCCCGTGGAGGGGCCAGAGATGGCCCCTTCGTGCCGATCGCTTTCTGCACCCGTTTAAAGACGTGCCGGTCCTGGCACGTCAATTGTCGTAAAGCACATGCTTTTCCGTGCCGTGCCAGGACCGGCAATTGTCATTAAGGGGTTAAAGAGCAAACCTTTGCTAGAGACGGACTCTATGCATTGTTAGTGACTCTCGTGAGAGTAGTCACCACGGCTATGTAGGCGACGTATGTATTTCAGGAATCTGGTAAAGAAGGAAAAGAGATCCCTGGTCTTGTGAGCTTACAGTCTCTTAGGAGGTTCATAAACTATGGTTATGTACAAACTTGACAAGACATCTGCTTACTTTGGTTCTTTTGAGGATTAGTTCCATTTTCTTCATACTTTATTGTACTAGGATTTCTTAGCTCATAAAAAGAACCTTGATCTCACTTTTGCCCAAATAATATATCACCCAGTTACCCACACCCTCTTTTAAACGCCAAGCAAAGAAAGAAAGTGCTGTAAGACACACTGTTCCTTTGAAGTTGTTTCAGAAAAAAATACATCTTTGAAACTAAATTGTCTTCAGATCCTACATGCTTGCTCCACTGAACATATTAATGCTGTAGGTACACTTATGGTTTTTAATACTAACGATTATGGATATCACCCTTTGTACTAGTATTGGTCGTTATATGCAAACCCCATAGCTTAATACCACTGCCTATCCCGCCGATACCTGGAACACTCAGGGTCTGAGCTCCAGGGTTCTAGGCGTGTATAGTCAGATCCTCACTCTTGCAATGCCTGCTTACCTTCTACCTTTTAGGTATTGGGACACCCCTCCTAATTATTGAGTTTAGGTGTTTCAGCCGCACACCTTTGCTAACACGTGTATGGAATCAAACACACAGGCATATAAAGTTAATTATATGTGTATTTTTGCTATATTAATGTTCCTGGAGGGCTAAGCCAAATGCCAAATGATTTAGGTAAACTATAAAAACACTCAGGAGCCGTGGCAACTGGTGTTTTATGTGGATAAGTGCAAGATAATGCCCCTGGGGCATAAAAACCCAAGGGGAATGCATAAAATAGTTGATGTTGAGGTTGGGACTGTATGAAAGGAAAGGGGTTTGGGTGGTATGTGATTAAAAACATGGAAATACATAAAGGGAATCAGCCAGATAAAGGAGGAGAGTATATTTAAAAGAAGAGAAACTACCAAAACCAAAGGACATAGATTTAAATTAGAGGGGCAAATCAGGAAATATTACTTTACAAAGGTTGTGGATGCATGGAATAGCCTTGCAACAGAAGTGGTAGAGGTTAATAGAGTGAAGGAGTTTAAGCATGCGAGGGATAGACATTGTGCATATATATATATATAGAGAGAGAGATATATATAAATATATATATATATAGATATATATATATCTCTCTATATATATATAAATATATATATATATATCTCTCTCTATATATATATATATATATATACACGTCTGCACTCATCGTTCACAAGACACAGGAAGGTACTAAATGACAACCACAAGTGACAGTTGATGTAAGGCAGCGTGGCCTACTGGTAGAAGGCACTGGAGGAGGCGGGCTCCAGTCTCAATGAGAGCGTGGGTTCGATTCCCACCGCTGCCATTCACTTTTTAAAATCCCAATAATGCCATTAAGCCCTCCAAAATATTTTGTCAATTTATGTCAATTCAATTTATGCCCTCATACCATGGGGGGAAATAATGTGCACAAAAAGGCAACAACAACAAAAAAAAACATTGGGTATTTCTAAACAAAACTCAAGACAAACAGTATAATCTATTTAGCAGGTTTTTTCATTATTTTTAGCAAAAGTGAGAAAAAGTCATATTTTAGCTGTGGTGACTCTCGTGAGAGTAGTCACCACAGCTAAGAGTAGGCCATTTTTTAATCTTTTTCAATTTTATATGATTAAAAACGTGTTACACTATATCGTATTTCCCTTGTGCTTTCTACGGTATGACCCAGCGCCATCTACTATATGTTGGAGGTTGGGATCTGAAAAAAGAAAAGAAAAAAAGACAAGCCGATATACTGAGCAGTATTTTAATCTGTGAGTGGAACTACAGAGGGGGAGATTGTGTATTTAAAATCGTATCACACAGTGTGTACGATGTTTGTTTTTTTCTATTTTATAATACCCTGATATTTGAGGAAAAAGAAGAGGAAGATAAATTGTATTCTCAAATGAAGCTCTTCAGGACCATCTAACAGTTTACTTAAGTATCATGTTTTACTTTTGTGATAATACTATTTTGTTATATTCTGTTACAATTGTATCATAGCGCTCCACCTGTAGAAATGTTGCAGGAACAGTGTGCAATCTGACCTTCAATAGACTGCATTGTGTCAAGCGATTATGCTCAGGAAGGGACACCAACAAGGAGCAAACTAAAGGAATGGGATGCTCTATAACTCTTGAAAAAAAGCAAAACAACTCCTTTCTGACCTTTAGGGTCCACCCTCCACTGAATGCTGTTTAGTACACTTCATAAAGTTATTCCATGGGGTTTACTAAAAAGAAACATATATGCATGGAAAGACATCTCCAAACCACCAAGCATATCTGTTTAGCTCTCCCTTCCCACATTTCACTTGGTCTCCTCTCACATCTCCAACACCAGGGGGCCTCAAATTAAAAGTAAAAAGGTAAATCCTCATAGTTTCAAATATCACATTAAAATGTCACTTAAAAGGAAATGTAAAATGTAATCTTTTCAATAAAATTAATGGATTAGCATCTTTGTGATTTACATTTGCAAATTTTGTTTTTTTTTTAAATAAAGCTGTAGTATTTAGTTATATGCTTCAACGTGCTTTGTGACCAATGGAACCTCTCCTGCCAGCTATCATTGTGTCATCATAGTAGAAGTCTCATATGTTACGCTGGCTCTCCACACACACAGAGCGCAAACACTTTTGAAGGACCATCTCAAGACAGCTGGCTACCTGGCAAAATGATCTGCGGAGTGTCGGCTCCCCGGCAAAGAGATCCGCAGAGCGTCAGGTTTCCATCAACAGATTTGAAGACTGTCAACATGTCTATGTATTTCTTGTTGCTATGACATTTTAAGAAAAAAATGCTCTACATTTTAGTACTAGTCCGAGTTAGCCTCTTAGTGCCCAGAGGGAGGGGCAGTTCTTCGAGCCATGGCTTCCCAGAGATTTCCTTCAATAAAACAAGGTTTTTTCTTTCCTCCGTGCTGAAGAATGACTCTTCGTGAGTCCAGAGGCAGCTCCATCTTTAAACTATCCATACAATGTTTACTATTAAATAAAAAGGTTTGTTCTCATAATTGTTGCTGTCTATGAGTAATTCTTTCAAATTACTATCACCTTTAGTTAAAATGGTATTATTCCAAAAAGTCTACAATGCTGTGCTAATGAAACTTATTTTTGGACTACCAATTTGATTTTATGTCATTGAAATTTGGTGTTACTGTGAAATAGACATCAAATGTTTTAGTTATTTATTGTAAAAACACATCTAACTCATTTAACACATCTATTAAAACTAAAGCAAACACAGTCGTTAGCTGAATGTGTTCAATGACAATAGCAAAAGGAACACCTTTGTCACCAACTTTCTGTGTGACACAGATCCAGACGGGTATTTACAATGCCGGCACCCGTACTATTGTTCTTGTCTCGTCTACCGTTTGCCGGAGAACTCGCCGCAAAAGTTCTTCTCCCAGCAAAACAGTACAAGTGGAAAAACCCCAAGTAACGTCCACCAGGGTACCGATGATCCTAACAGTGAGGAGGCTCCAGAATAAGTAGATAAATATGTTTAAATGATAGCTCTTGAGTATGCCAGGTGAAGTTTCTGAAACGGCGCGAATACCACAGAGAATGGGAAGATCGTGTCTGGGGCACGATTCGCTAAATTAGTGAAACCCCCCAAAAAAACAAATGTAGTCAAGCTCAGAATCACAACCAGAGCGGGACGTCAGGCGGGCCAAAGGTCATACACTAGATGGCTAGTCAGATAAACAGGGGTTAAATTCCAGAGCGTGTAGTCAGGCGGACCGGGTCATACACAGGACGGAAACAAATTCGAATCGCTGAGCAAAAGGAAGGTCAGGAACGCCAAGGGTCGGGAACAAAAATGCAACCAACTTGATATCAAAGCGAGGACCACGCCAGGGAATAGTCCATGCGGTTGCCGGGCAGAGTACCACAGCCGCTGCTGGGTAGACCCCAGTCCTAGAAATTGGTAATTAAACCACGGTTCCCAAACGAGCTCCCTCTCTGTAACCATCACCAAGTATTGCCCACCACAAGCTTAATGTACCCTCAAAAGAGCATCCGTAACGACGCTGTTCCAATTGTCGGCAGGCATCGTCGCGGTCCCTAGCTGCCGCACAGTTCCATGAATTTGTGGCTAGGTCCCGGTCAGGCGCATCGAGTGTTTCCTGGCTTGCAGACCCCCCATGGCCGGCTAGTGCATGGGAGTCTGGTTCCAACAGACCAGACGGGGTTTTCCGTTCACCCTGTGCTCCCCAGACAAGGGACTGGGCAAGCAGGTAAGGAGTCTCCCCAGAAATCCAAAAGTGCCCTACTCCCACACTCAAACATAACCCCACGAGTCTTCAGCCTTAAAGGGTTAACTTGACACTTAAATTGCACCTAAGCCTCAGACCCTCTAGGTTTAGACTATGGCCTGTTGTTCTAACATTGTTCTTCCTTTTAAATAAGCTTGCCTCTTCTACTTTGTTAATTCCCTTTTAAGTATTTAAATGCTTTTATTGCATCTCCGATCATCTTCTTTACTCCAAGCTATATATATATATATATATATATATATTAAGATACTTTAGTCTTTCCTGATAATTTCTATCTTGTAAACGACTAAATCTGCTACACAAGAGGGACATTATGCACCAAGCAGGACCCCATCGTGGCCACCACCTCACCCATTCAGCCAATATTTAAAATGATAAAGAAAAAAAAGCTTTGACTATTCTCATAATCATTGTTAATGAATATTTCTTTCTAAATAATAAAAAAGTTGCTCTACCTTGTCCGCTGGCCCCTACGCGTCTTCTTTCAGCCAGCTCCACTTCTTCTCTTCTTCTTGTATTTCTCCTTGGTATCAGCTCCGTTGACCAGGACACCTGGATTAGTTCTGCAAAAGCTAAGGAAACCGTCTTTGTTACCCACTTTCTGTGTTAATCCAAACAGGTATATGCACTGCCGGTGCCTGCACTGTTGGTCACCAGTTTGACCAACCACAACAGAGACAAAGGACATTACAGAAGTGGGCAGCAGAGGTAAGCTTAACATTGGAAGCTTTTAGCTAATTACTAAAAACCATATATTTTTATGTAAGTAACATTCTATAAAGCGTTGTCAACATTTCATGAGGATTTTAAAAAACAAAACAAAAAGATTTTGTCTTTAAAGAGCAAACCTTTGCTAGAGACGGACTCTATGCATTGTTAGTGACTCTCGTGAGAGTAGTCACCACGGCTATGTAGGCGATGTATGTATTTCAGGAATCTGGTAAAGAAGGAAAAGAGATCCCTGGTCTTGTGAGCTTACAGTCTCTTAGGAGGTTCATAAACTATGGTTATGTACAAACTTGACAAGACATCTGCTTACTTTGGTTCTTTTGAGGATTAGTTAAATTTTCTTCATACTTTATTGTACTAGGATTTCTTAGCTCATAAAAAGAACCTTGATCTCACTCTTGCCCAAATAATATATCACCCAGTTACCCACACCCTCTTTTTAAACGCCAAGGGAAGAAAGAAAGTGCTGTAAGACACACTGTTCCTTTGAAGTTGTTTCAGAACAAAATACATCTTTGAAACTAGATTGTCTTCAGATCCTACATGCTTGCTCCACTGAACATATTAATGCTGTAGGTACACCTATGGTTTTTAATACTAACGATTATGGATATCACCCTTTGTACTAGTATTGGTCGTTATATGCAAACCCCATAGCTTAATACCACTGCCTATCCCGCCGATACCTGGAACACTCAGGGTCTGAGCTCCAGGGTTCTAGGCGTGTATAGTCACATTCTCACTCTTGCAATGCCCCTCCCCTCCTAATTATTGAGTTTAGGTGTTTCAGCCGCACACCTTTGCTAACACGTGTATGGAATCAAACACACAGGCATATAAAGTTAATTATATGTGTATTTTTGCTATATTAATGTTCCTGGAGGGCTAAGCCAAATGCCAAATGATTTAGGTAAACTATAAAAACACTCAGGAGCCGTGGCAACTGGTGGTTTATGTGGATAAGTGCAAGATAATGCCCCTGGGGCATAAAAACCCAAGGGGAATGCATAAAATAGTTGATGTTGAGGTTGGGACTGTATGAAAGGAAAGGGGTCTGGGTGGTATGTGATTAAAAACATGGAAATACATAAAGGGAATCAGCCAGATAAAGGAGGAGAGTATATTTAAAAGAAGAGAAACTACCAAAACCAAAGGACATAGATTTAAGTTAGAGGGGCAAATCAGGAAATATTACTTTACAAAGGTTGTGGATGCATGGAATAGCCTTGCAACAGAAGTGGTAGAGGTTAATAGAGTGAAGGAGTTTAAGCATGCGAGGGATAGACATTGTGCATATATATATATATATATATAGAGAGAGAGAGAGAGAGATATATATAAATATATATATATATATATATATATATATATATATATATATCCCTCTCTCTCTATATATATATACACGTCTGCACTCATCGTTCACAAGACACAGGAAGGTACTAAATGACAACCACAAGTGACAGTTGATGTAAGGCAGCGTGGCCTACTGGTAGAAGGCACTGGAGGAGGCGGGCTCCAGTCTCAATGAGAGCGTGGGTTCGATTCCCACCGCTGCCATTCACTTTTTAAAATCCCAATAATGCCATTAAGCCCTCCAAAATATTTTGTCAATTTATGTCAATTCAATTTATGCCCTCATACCATGGGGGGGAAATAATGTGCACAAAAAGGCAACAACAACAAAAAAAAACATTGGGTATTTCTAAACAAAACTCAAGACAAACAGTATAATCTATTTAGCAGGTTTTTTTCATTATTTTTAGCAAAAGTGAGAAAAAGTCATATTTTAGCTGTGGTGACTCTCGTGAGAGTAGTCACCACAGCTAAGAGTAGGCCATTTTTTAATCTTTTTCAATTTTATATGATTAAAAACGTGTTACACTATATCGTATTTCCCTTGTGCTTTCTACGGTATGAACCAGCGCCATCTACTATATGTTGGAGGTTGGGATCTGAAAAAAGAAAAGAAAAAAAGACAAGCCGATATACTGAGCAGTATTTTAATCTGTGAGTGGAACTACAGAGGGGGAGATTGTGTATTTAAAATCGTATCACACAGTGTGTACGATGTTTGTTTTTTTCTATTTTATAATACCCTGATATTTGAGGAAAAAGAAGAGGAAGATAAATTGTATTCTCAAATGAAGCTCTTCAGGACCATCTAACAGTTTACTTAAGTATCATGTTTTACTTTTGTGATAATACTATTTTGTTATATTCTGTTACAATTGTATCATAGCGCTCCACCTGTAGAAATGTTGCAGGAACAGTGTGCAATCTGACCTTCAATAGACTGCATTGTGTCAAGCGATTATGTTCAGGAAGGGACACCAACAAGGAGCAAACTAAAGGAATGGGATGCTCTATAACTCTTGAAAAAAAGCAAAACAACTCCTTTCTGACCTTTAGGGTCCACCCTCCACTGAATGCTGTTTAGTACACTTCATAAAGTTATTCCATGGGGTTTACTAAAAAGAAACATATATGCATGGAAAGACATCTCCAAACCACCAAGCATATCTGTTTAGCTCTCCCTTCCCACATTTCACTTGGTCTCCTCTCACATCTCCAACACCAGGGGGCCTCAAATTAAAAGTAAAAAGGTAAATCCTCATAGTTTCAAATATCACATTAAAATGTCACTTAAAAGGAAATGTAAAATGTAATCTTTTCAATAAAATTAATGGATTAGCATCTTTGTGATTTACATTTGCAAATTTTGTTTTTTTTTAAATAAAGCTGTAGTATTTAGTTATATGCTTCAACGTGCTTTGTGACCAATGGAACCTCTCCTGCCAGCTATCATTGTGTCATCATAGTAGAAGTCTCATATGTTACGCTGGCTCTCCACACACACAGAGCGCAAACACTTTTGAAGGACCATCTCAAGACAGCTGGCTACCTGGCAAAATGATCTGCGGAGTGTCGGCTCCCCGGCAAAGAGATCCGCAGAGCGTCAGGTTTCCATCAACAGATTTGAAGACTGTCAACATGTCTATGTATTTCTTGTTGCTATGACATTTTAAGAAAAAAATGCTCTACATTTTAGTACTAGTCAGAGTTAGCCTCTTAGTGCCCAGAGGGAGGGGCAGTTCTTCGAGCCATGGCTTCCCAGAGATTTCCTTCAATAAAACAAGGTTTTTTCTTTCCTCCGTGCTGAAGAATGACTCTTCGTGAGTCCAGAGGCAGCTCCATCTTTAAACTATCCATACAATGTTTACTATTAAATAAAAAGGTTTGTTCTCATAATTGTTGCTGTCTATGAGTAATTCTTTCAAATTACTATCACCTTTAGTTAAAATGGTATTATTCCAAAAAGTCTACAATGCTGTGCTAATGAAACTTATTTTTGGACTACCAATTTGATTTTATGTCATTGAAATTTGGTGTTACTGTGAAATAGACATCAAATGTTTTAGTTATTTATTGTAAAAACACATCTAACTCATTTAACACATCTATTAAAACTAAAGCAAACACAGTCGTTAGCTGAATGTGTTCAATGACAATAGCAAAAGGAACACCTTTGTCACCAACTTTCTGTGTGACACAGATCCAGACGGGTATTTACAATGCCGGCACCCGTACTATTGTTCTTGTCTCGTCTACCGTTTGCCGGAGAACTCGCCGCAAAAGTTCTTCTCCCAGCAAAACAGTACAAGTGGAAAAACCCCAAGTAACGTCCACCAGGGTACCGATGATCCTAACAGTGAGGAGGCTCCAGAATAAGTAGATAAATATGTTTAAATGATAGTTCTTGAGTATGCCAGGTGAAGTTTCTGAAACGGCGCGAATACCACAGAGAATGGGAAAATCGTGTCTGGGGCACGATTCGCTAAATTAGTGAAACCCCCCAAAAAAACAAATGTAGTCAAGCTCAGAATCACAACCAGAGCGGGACGTCAGGCGGGCCAAAGGTCATACACTAGATGGCTAGTCAGATAAACAGGGGTTAAATTCCAGAGCGTGTAGTCAGGCGGACCGGGTCATACACAGGACGGAAACAAATTCGAATCGCTGAGCAAAAGGAAGGTCAGGAACGCCAAGGGTCGGGAACAAAAATGCAACCAACTTGATATCAAAGCGAGGACCACGCCAGGGAATAGTCCATGCGGTTGCCGGGCAGAGTACCACAGCCGCTGCTGGGTAGACCCCAGTCCTAGAAATTGGTAATTAAACCACGGTTCCCAAACGAGCTCCCTCTCTGTAACCATCACCAAGTATTGCCCACCACAAGCTTAATGTACCCTCAAAAGAGCATCCGTAACGACGCTGTTCCAATTGTCGGCAGGCATCGTCGCGGTCCCTAGCTGCCGCACAGTTCCATGAATTTGTGGCTAGGTCCCGGTCAGGCGCATCGAGTGTTTCCTGGCTTGCAGACCCCCCATGGCCGGCTAGTGCATGGGAGTCTGGTTCCAAAAGACCAGACGGGGTTTTCCGTTCACCCTGTGCTCCCCAGACAAGGGACTGGGCAAGCAGGTAAGGAGTCTCCCCAGAAATCCAAAAGTGCCCTACTCCCACACTCAAACATAACCCCACGAGTCTTCAGCCTTAAAGGGTTAACTTGACACTTAAATTGCACCTAAGCCTCAGACCCTCTAGTTTTAGACTATGGCCTGTTGTTCTAACATTGTTCTTCCTTTTAAATAAGCTTGCCTCTTCTACTTTGTTAATTCCCTTTTAAGTATTTAAATGCTTTTATTGCATCTCCGATCATCTTCTTTACTCCAAGCTATATATATATATATATATATATTAAGATACTTTAGTCTTTCCTGATAATTTTTATCTTGTAAACGACTAAATCTGCTACACAAGAGGGACATTATGCACCAAGCAGGACCCCATCGTGGCCACCACCTCACCCATTCAGCCAATATTTAAAATGATAAAGAAAAAAAAGCTTTGACTATTCTCATAATCATTGTTAATGAATATTTCTTTCTAAATAATAAAAAAGTTGCTCTACCTTGTCCGCTGGCCCCTACGCGTCTTCTTTCAGCCAGCTCCACTTCTTCTCTTCTTCTTGTATTTCTCCTTGGTATCAGCTCCGTTGACCAGGACACCTGGATTAGTTCTGCAAAAGCTAAGGAAACCGTCTTTGTTACCCACTTTCTGTGTTAATCCAAACAGGTATATGCACTGCCGGTGCCTGCACTGTTGGTCACCAGTTTGACCAACCACAACAGAGACAAAGGACATTACAGAAGTGGGCAGCAGAGGTAAGCTTAACATTGGAAGCTTTTAGCTAATTACTAAAAACCATATATTTTTATGTAAGTAACATTCTATAAAGCGTTGTCAACATTTCATGAGGATTTTAAAAAACAAAACAAAAAGATTTTGTCTTTAAAGAGCAAACCTTTGCTAGAGACGGACTCTATGCATTGTTAGTGACTCTCGTGAGAGTAGTCACCACGGCTATGTAGGCGACGTATGTATTTCAGGAATCTGGTAAAGAAGGAAAAGAGATCCCTGGTCTTGTGAGCTTACAGTCACTTAGGAGGTTCATAAACTATGGTTATGTACAAACTTGACAAGACATCTGCTTACTTTGGTTCTTTTGAGGATTAGTTCCATTTTCTTCATACTTTATTGTACTAGGATTTCTTAGCTCATAAAAAGAACCTTGATCTCACTCTTGCCCAAATAATATATCACCCAGTTACCCACACCCTCTTTTTAAACGCCAAGCAAAGAAAGAAAGTGCTGTAAGACACACTGTTCCTTTGAAGTTGTTTCAGAAAAAAATACATCTTTGAAACTAAATTGTCTTCAGATCCTACATGCTTGCTCCACTGAACATATAAATGCTGTAGGTACACTTATGGTTTTTAATACTAACGATTATGGATATCACCCTTTGTACTAGTATTGGTCGTTATATGCAAACCCCATAGCTTAATACCACTGCCTATCCCGCCGATACCTGGAACACTCAGGGTCTGAGCTCCAGGGTTCTAGGCGTGTATAGTCAGATCCTCACTCTTGCAATGCCTGCTTACCTTCTATCTTCTAGGTATTGGGACACCCCTCCTAATTATTGAGTTTAGGTGTTTCAGCCGCACACCTTTGCTAACACGTGTATGGAATCAAACACACAGGCATATAAAGTTAATTATATGTGTATTTTTGCTATATTAATGTTCCTGGAGGGCTAAGCCAAATGCCAAATGATTTAGGTAAACTATAAAAACACTCAGGAGCCGTGGCAACTGGTGGTTTATGTGGATAAGTGCAAGATAATGCCCCTGGGGCATAAAAACCCAAGGGGAATGCATAAAATAGTTGATGTTGAGGTTGGGACTGTATGAAAGGAAAGGGGTTTGGGTGGTATGTGATTAAAAACATGGAAATACATAAAGGGAATCAGCCAGATAAAGGAGGAGAGTATATTTAAAAGAAGAGAAACTACCAAAACCAAAGGACATAGATTTAAATTAGAGGGGCAAATCAGGAAATATTACTTTACAAAGGTTGTGGATGCATGGAATAGCCTTGCAACAGAAGTGGTAGAGGTTAATAGAGTGAAGGAGTTTAAGCATGCGAGGGATAGACATTGTGCATATATATATATATATACACGTCTGCACTCATCGTTCACAAGACACAGGAAGGTACTAAATGACAACCACAAGTGACAGTTGATGTAAGGCAGCGTGGCCTACTGGTAGAAGGCACTGGAGGAGGCGGGCTCCAGTCTCAATGAGAGCGTGGGTTCGATTCCCACCGCTGCCATTCACTTTTTAAAATCCCAATAATGCCATTAAGCCCTCCAAAATATTTTGTCAATTTATGTCAATTCAATTTATGCCCTCATACCATGGGGGGGAAATAATGTGCACAAAAAGGCAACAACAACAAAAAAAAACATTGGGTATTTCTAAACAAAACTCAAGACAAACAGTATAATCTATTTAGCAGGTTTTTTTCATTATTTTTAGCAAAAGTGAGAAAAAGTCATATTTTAGCTGTGGTGACTCTCGTGAGAGTAGTCACCACAGCTAAGAGTAGGCCATTTTTAATCTTTTTCAATTTTATATGATTAAAAACGTGTTACACTATATCGTATTTCCCTTGTGCTTTCTACGGTATGAACCAGCGCCATCTACTATATGTTGGAGGTTGGGATCTGAAAAAAGAAAAGAAAAAAAGACAAGCCGATATACTGAGCAGTATTTTAATCTGTGAGTGGAACTACAGAGGGGGAGATTGTGTATTTAAAATCGTATCACACAGTGTGTACGATGTTTGTTTTTTTCTATTTTATAATACCCTGATATTTGAGGAAAAAGAAGAGGAAGATAAATTGTATTCTCAAATGAAGCTCTTCAGGACCATCTAACAGTTTACTTAAGTATCATGTTTTACTTTTGTGATAATACTATTTTGTTATATTCTGTTACAATTGTATCATAGCGCTCCACCTGTAGAAATGTTGCAGGAACAGTGTGCAATCTGACCTTCAATAGACTGCATTGTGTCAAGCGATTATGCTCAGGAAGGGACACCAACAAGGAGCAAACTAAAGGAATGGGATGCTCTATAACTCTTGAAAAAAAGCAAAACAACTCCTTTCTGACCTTTAGGGTCCACCCTCCACTGAATGCTGTTTAGTACACTTCATAAAGTTATTCCATGGGGTTTACTAAAAAGAAACATATATGCATGGAAAGACATCTCCAAACCACCAAGCATATCTGTTTAGCTCTCCCTTCCCACATTTCACTTGGTCTCCTCTCACATCTCCAACACCAGGGGGCCTCAAATTAAAAGTAAAAAGGTAAATCCTCATAGTTTCAAATATCACATTAAAATGTCACTTAAAAGGAAATGTAAAATGTAATCTTTTCAATAAAATTAATGGATTAGCATCTTTGTGATTTACATTTGCAAATTTTGTTTTTTTTTAAATAAAGCTGTAGTATTTAGTTATATGCTTCAACGTGCTTTGTGACCAATGGAACCTCTCCTGCCAGCTATCATTGTGTCATCATAGTAGAAGTCTCATATGTTACGCTGGCTCTCCACACACACAGAGCGCAAACACTTTTGAAGGACCATCTCAAGACAGCTGGCTACCTGGCAAAATGATCTGCGGAGTGTCGGCTCCCCGGCAAAGAGATCCGCAGAGCGTCAGGTTTCCATCAACAGATTTGAAGACTGTCAACATGTCTATGTATTTCTTGTTGCTATGACATTTTAAGAAAAAAATGCTCTACATTTTAGTACTAGTCCGAGTTAGCCTCTTAGTGCCCAGAGGGAGGGGCAGTTCTTCGAGCCATGGCTTCCCAGAGATTTCCTTCAATAAAACAAGGTTTTTTCTTTCCTCCGTGCTGAAGAATGACTCTTCGTGAGTCCAGAGGCAGCTCCATCTTTAAACTATCCATACAATGTTTACTATTAAATAAAAAGGTTTGTTCTCATAATTGTTGCTGTCTATGAGTAATTCTTTCAAATTACTATCACCTTTAGTTAAAATGGTATTATTCCAAAAAGTCTACAATGCTGTGCTAATGAAACTTATTTTTGGACTACCAATTTGATTTTATGTCATTGAAATTTGGTGTTACTGTGAAATAGACATCAAATGTTTTAGTTATTTATTGTAAAAACACATCTAACTCATTTAACACATCTATTAAAACTAAAGCAAACACAGTCGTTAGCTGAATGTGTTCAATGACAATAGCAAAAGGAACACCTTTGTCACCAACTTTCTGTGTGACACAGATCCAGACGGGTATTTACAATGCCGGCACCCGTACTATTGTTCTTGTCTCGTCTACCGTTTGCCGGAGAACTCGCCGCAAAAGTTCTTCTCCCAGCAAAACAGTACAAGTGGAAAAACCCCAAGTAACGTCCACCAGGGTACCGATGATCCTAACAGTGAGGAGGCTCCAGAATAAGTAGATAAATATGTTTAAATGATAGTTCTTGAGTATGCCAGGTGAAGTTTCTGAAACGGCGCGAATACCACAGAGAATGGGAAAATCGTGTCTGGGGCACGATTCGCTAAATTAGTGAAACCCCCCAAAAAAACAAATGTAGTCAAGCTCAGAATCACAACCAGAGCGGGACGTCAGGCGGGCCAAAGGTCATACACTAGATGGCTAGTCAGATAAACAGGGGTTAAATTCCAGAGCGTGTAGTCAGGCGGACCGGGTCATACACAGGACGGAAACAAATTCGAATCGCTGAGCAAAAGGAAGGTCAGGAACGCCAAGGGTCGGGAACAAAAATGCAACCAACTTGATATCAAAGCGAGGACCACGCCAGGGAATAGTCCATGCGGTTGCCGGGCAGAGTACCACAGCCGCTGCTGGGTAGACCCCAGTCCTAGAAATTGGTAATTAAACCACGGTTCCCAAACGAGCTCCCTCTCTGTAACCATCACCAAGTATTGCCCACCACAAGCTTAATGTACCCTCAAAAGAGCATCCGTAACGACGCTGTTCCAATTGTCGGCAGGCATCGTCGCGGTCCCTAGCTGCCGCACAGTTCCATGAATTTGTGGCTAGGTCCCGGTCAGGCGCATCGAGTGTTTCCTGGCTTGCAGACCCCCCATGGCCGGCTAGTGCATGGGAGTCTGGTTCCAACAGACCAGACGGGGTTTTCCGTTCACCCTGTGCTCCCCAGACAAGGGACTGGGCAAGCAGGTAAGGAGTCTCCCCAGAAATCCAAAAGTGCCCTACTCCCACACTCAAACATAACCCCACGAGTCTTCAGCCTTAAAGGGTTAACTTGACACTTAAATTGCACCTAAGCCTCAGACCCTCTAGGTTTAGACTATGGCCTGTTGTTCTAACATTGTTCTTCCTTTTAAATAAGCTTGCCTCTTCTACTTTGTTAATTCCCTTTTAAGTATTTAAATGCTTTTATTGCATCTCCGATCATCTTCTTTACTCCAAGCTATATATATATATATATATATATTAAGATACTTTAGTCTTTCCTGATAATTTCTATCTTGTAAACGACTAAATCTGCTACACAAGAGGGACATTATGCACCAAGCAGGACCCCATCGTGGCCACCACCTCACCCATTCAGCCAATATTTAAAATGATAAAGAAAAAAAAGCTTTGACTATTCTCATAATCATTGTTAATGAATATTTCTTTCTAAATAATAAAAAAGTTGCTCTACCTTGTCCGCTGGCCCCTACGCGTCTTCTTTCAGCCAGCTCCACTTCTTCTCTTCTTCTTGTATTTCTCCTTGGTATCAGCTCCGTTGACCAGGACACCTGGATTAGTTCTGCAAAAGCTAAGGAAACCGTCTTTGTTACCCACTTTCTGTGTTAATCCAAACAGGTATATGCACTGCCGGTGCCTGCACTGTTGGTCACCAGTTTGACCAACCACAACAGAGACAAAGGACATTACAGAAGTGGGCAGCAGAGGTAAGCTTAACATTGGAAGCTTTTAGCTAATTACTAAAAACCATATATTTTTATGTAAGTAACATTCTATAAAGCGTTGTCAACATTTCATGAGGATTTTAAAAAACAAAACAAAAAGATTTTGTCTTTAAAGAGCAAACCTTTGCTAGAGACGGACTCTATGCATTGTTAGTGACTCTCGTGAGAGTAGTCACCACGGCTATGTAGGCGATGTATGTATTTCAGGAATCTGGTAAAGAAGGAAAAGAGATCCCTGATCTTGTGAGCTTACAGTCTCTTAGGAGGTTCATAAACTATGGTTATGTACAAACTTGACAAGACATCTGCTTACTTTGGTTCTTTTGAGGATTAGTTCCATTTTCTTCATACTTTATTGTACTAGGATTTCTTAGCTCATAAAAAGAACCTTGATCTCACTCTTGCCCAAATAATATATCACCCAGTTACCCACACCCTCTTTTTAAACGCCAAGCGAAGAAAGAAAGTGCTGTAAGACACACTGTTCCTTTGAAGTTGTTTCAGAACAAAATACATCTTTGAAACTAGATTGTCTTCAGATCCTACATGCTTGCTCCACTGAACATATTAATGCTGTAGGTACACCTATGGTTTTTAATACTAACGATTATGGATATCACCCTTTGTACTAGTATTGGTCGTTATATGCAAACCCCATAGCTTAATACCACTGCCTATCCCGCCGATACCTGGAACACTCAGGGTCTGAGCTCCAGGGTTCTAGGCGTGTATAGTCACATTCTCACTCTTGCAATGCCTGCTTACCTTCTACCTTCTAGGTATTGGGACACCCCTCCTAATTATTGAGTTTAGGTGTTTCAGCCGCACACCTTTGCTAACACGTGTATGGAATCAAACACACAGGCATATAAAGTTAATTATATGTGTATTTTTGCTATATTAATGTTCCTGGAGGGCTAAGCCAAATGCCAAATGATTTAGGTAAACTATAAAAACACTCAGGAGCCGTGGCAACTGTTGGTTTATGTGGATAAGTGCAAGATAATGCCCCTGGGGCATAAAAACCCAAGGGGAATGCATAAAATAGTTGATGTTGAGGTTGGGACTGTATGAAAGGAAAGGGGTTTGGGTGGTATGTGATTAAAAACACGGAAATACATAAAGGGAATCAGCCAGATAAAGGAGGAGAGTATATTTAAAAGAAGAGAAACTACCAAAACCAAAGGACATAGATTTAAGTTAGAGGGGCAAATCAGGAAATATTACTTTACAAAGGTTGTGGATGCATGGAATAGCCTTGCAACAGAAGTGGTAGAGGTTAATAGAGTGAAGGAGTTTAAGCATGCGAGGGATAGACATTGTGCATATATATATATATATATAGAGAGAGATATATATAAATATATATATATATATATATATATATATATATATATATATCTCTATATATATATATATATATACACGTCTGCACTCATCGTTCACAAGACACAGGAAGGTACTAAATGACAACCACAAGTGACAGTTGATGTAAGGCAGCGTGGCCTACTGGTAGAAGGCACTGGAGGAGGCGGGCTCCAGTCTCAATGAGAGCGTGGGTTCGATTCCCACCGCTGCCATTCACTTTTTAAAATCCCAATAATGCCATTAAGCCCTCCAAAATATTTTGTCAATTTATGTCAATTCAATTTATGCCCTCATACCATGGGGGGGAAATAATGTGCACAAAAAGGCAACAACAACAAAAAAAAAACATTGGGTATTTCTAAACAAAACTCAAGACAAACAGTATAATCTATTTAGCAGGTTTTTTTCATTATTTTTAGCAAAAGTGAGAAAAAGTCATATTTTAGCTGTGGTGACTCTCGTGAGAGTAGTCACCACAGCTAAGAGTAGGCCATTTTTAATCTTTTTCAATTTTATATGATTAAAAACGTGTTACACTATATCGTATTTCCCTTGTGCTTTCTACGGTATGAACCAGCGCCATCTACTATATGTTGGAGGTTGGGATCTGAAAAAAGAAAAGAAAAAAAGACAAGCCGATATACTGAGCAGTATTTTAATCTGTGAGTGGAACTACAGAGGGGGAGATTGTGTATTTAAAATCGTATCACACAGTGTGTACGATGTTTGTTTTTTTCTATTTTATAATACCCTGATATTTGAGGAAAAAGAAGAGGAAGATAAATTGTATTCTCAAATGAAGCTCTTCAGGACCATCTAACAGTTTACTTAAGTATCATGTTTTACTTTTGTGATAATACTATTTTGTTATATTCTGTTACAATTGTATCATAGCGCTCCACCTGTAGAAATGTTGCAGGAACAGTGTGCAATCTGACCTTCAATAGACTGCATTGTGTCAAGCGATTATGCTCAGGAAGGGACACCAACAAGGAGCAAACTAAAGGAATGGGATGCTCTATAACTCTTGAAAAAAAGCAAAACAACTCCTTTCTGACCTTTAGGGTCCACCCTCCACTGAATGCTGTTTAGTACACTTCATAAAGTTATTCCATGGGGTTTACTAAAAAGAAACATATATGCATGGAAAGACATCTCCAAACCACCAAGCATATCTGTTTAGCTCTCCCTTCCCACATTTCACTTGGTCTCCTCTCACATCTCCAACACCAGGGGGCCTCAAATTAAAAGTAAAAAGGTAAATCCTCATAGTTTCAAATATCACATTAAAATGTCACTTAAAAGGAAATGTAAAATGTAATCTTTTCAATAAAATAAATGGATTAGCATCTTTGTGATTTACATTTGCAAATTTTGGTTTTTTTTAAATAAAGCTGTAGTATTTAGTTATATGCTTCAACGTGCTTTGTGACCAATGGAACCTCTCCTGCCAGCTATCATTGTGTCATCATAGTAGAAGTCTCATATGTTACGCTGGCTCTCCACACACACAGAGCGCAAACACTTTTGAAGGACCATCTCAAGACAGCTGGCTACCTGGCAAAATGATCTGCGGAGTGTCGGCTCCCCGGCAAAGAGATCCGCAGAGCGTCAGGTTTCCATCAACAGATTTGAAGACTGTCAACATGTCTATGTATTTCTTGTTGCTATGACATTTTAAGAAAAAAATGCTCTACATTTTAGTACTAGTCAGAGTTAGCCTCTTAGTGCCCAGAGGGAGGGGCAGTTCTTCGAGCCATGGCTTCCCAGAGATTTCCTTCAATAAAACAAGGTTTTTTCTTTCCTCCGTGCTGAAGAATGACTCTTCGTGAGTCCAGAGGCAGCTCCATCTTTAAACTATCCATACAATGTTTACTATTAAATAAAAAGGTTTGTTCTCATAATTGTTGCTGTCTATGAGTAATTCTTTCAAATTACTATCACCTTTAGTTAAAATGGTATTATTCCAAAAAGTCTACAATGCTGTGCTAATGAAACTTATTTTTGGACTACCAATTTGATTTTATGTCATTGAAATTTGGTGTTACTGTGAAATAGACATCAAATGTTTTAGTTATTTATTGTAAAAACACATCTAACTCATTTAACACATCTATTAAAACTAAAGCAAACACAGTCGTTAGCTGAATGTGTTCAATGACAATAGCAAAAGGAACACCTTTGTCACCAACTTTCTGTGTGACACAGATCCAGACGGGTATTTACAATGCCGGCACCCGTACTATTGTTCTTGTCTCGTCTACCGTTTGCCGGAGAACTCGCCGCAAAAGTTCTTCTCCCAGCAAAACAGTACAAGTGGAAAAACCCCAAGTAACGTCCACCAGGGTACCGATGATCCTAACAGTGAGGAGGCTCCAGAATAAGTAGATAAATATGTTTAAATGATAGTTCTTGAGTATGCCAGGTGACGTTTCTGAAACGGCGCGAATACCACAGAGAATGGGAAAATCGTGTCTGGGGCACGATTCGCTAAATTAGTGAAACCCCCCAAAAAAACAAATGTAGTCAAGCTCAGAATCACAACCAGAGCGGGACGTCAGGCGGGCCAAAGGTCATACACTAGATGGCTAGTCAGATAAACAGGGGTTAAATTCCAGAGCGTGTAGTCAGGCGGACCGGGTCATACACAGGACGGAAACAAATTCGAATCGCTGAGCAAAAGGAAGGTCAGGAACGCCAAGGGTCGGGAACAAAAATGCAACCAACTTGATATCAAAGCGAGGACCACGCCAGGGAATAGTCCATGCGGTTGCCGGGCAGAGTACCACAGCCGCTGCTGGGTAGACCCCAGTCCTAGAAATTGGTAATTAAACCACGGTTCCCAAACGAGCTCCCTCTCTGTAACCATCACCAAGTATTGCCCACCACAAGCTTAATGTACCCTCAAAAGAGCATCCGTAACGACGCTGTTCCAATTGTCGGCAGGCATCGTCGCGGTCCCTAGCTGCCGCACAGTTCCATGAATTTGTGGCTAGGTCCCGGTCAGGCGCATCGAGTGTTTCCTGGCTTGCAGACCCCCCATGGCCGGCTAGTGCATGGGAGTCTGGTTCCAACAGACCAGACGGGGTTTTCCGTTCACCCTGTGCTCCCCAGACAAGGGACTGGGCAAGCAGGTAAGGAGTCTCCCCAGAAATCCAAAAGTGCCCTACTCCCACACTCAAACATAACCCCACGAGTCTTCAGCCTTAAAGGGTTAACTTGACACTTAAGCTTAACATTGGAAGCTTTTAGCTAATTACTAAAAACCATATATTTTTATGTAAGTAACATTCTATAAAGCGTTGTCAACATTTCATGAGGATTTTAAAAAACAAAACAAAAAGATTTTGTCTTTAACCCCTTCGAGACAAAGGCTGATTTTACTTTTTGTACCCTTTGTGACAATGGCCTTTTTAACATTTCTGCGCTGCTCTTGTTTAGCTGTAATTTTCTTCTTTCCCGTTTACTGAACCCACACACATTAGATATTGTTTTTTTCAGGACAAGAAGGGCTTTCTTTAGATGACATTGTTTTGATTGTATCATATTATTTACTATTAAAAACATTATAAAATATGGTGAAAAATTTAGAAAAAAATGACTGTTTCTAACTTTTAGTTGAAAAATCTTTTACTCATCTATAAAAGGTAATGAAAAAACCTGCTAAATAGATTCTACTATTTGTCCTGAGTTTAGAAATACCCAATGTTTTTATGTTTTTTTTGCTTTTTTCTACCCATTGTGGGGCAATAAGTACAGGTAGCGTTTTGCTATTTCAAAGCCATTTTTTCCAAATCTGGTAATTCTTCCCCCCTTGTGCCATTTCGGGTATCTTTGAACCCGGCCAATGCAATTTACCCCATCAAGTCATATATTTTTGAAAACTAGACAGCCCAGGGTATTCCAAATGCTAGTATTTTAACTCTTTCCATGCACCATATCTACCACCAGTCTTTGTCAAACTTTATGGTAGTCATTTTTTTGCATTTGTTTTGTCATACACATTTTACTTCAGGTATGAATTAAAATGTTCTTGTTTATGTCACTATCACAAAACACCCCAATATGTGTTCAGCAACATCTCCTGAGCGCAGCGATACCCCACATGAATGATTTTGCCTGGCTGTTTGGGGGCAAAAGGGTCACATTTGGGGCATGCGCATTTTTCAATGTTGAACTTTGGCATTTGGGGATCCACTGCCCATGCCCTATTTGGTACATCTTTGAGCCGGGCCATTTCAGTGTGCCCAATAAACCCATATATTTTTGAAAACTAGACACCCCAGGGTATTTCAAATGCTGGTATTTTAACTCTTTCCATGCACCATATCTACCACCAGTCTTTGTCAAACTTTGTGGTAGTCATTTTTTTGCATTTGTTTTGTCACACACATTTTACTTCAGGTATGAATAAACAGGTTCTGGTATATGTCACTATCACAAAACACCCCAATATGTGTTCAGCAACATCTCCTGAGTACAGCGATACCTCACATGAATGATTTTGCCTGGCTGTTTTGGGGCAAAAGGGCCACATTTGGGGCATGCGCTTTTTTCAATGTTGAACTTTGGCATTTGGGATCCACTGCCCATGCCCTATTTGGTACATCTTTGAGCCAGGCCATTTCAGTGTGCCCAACAAAACCATATATTTTTCAAAACTAGACACCACAGGGTATTTTAAATGCTGGTATTTTAACTCTTTGCATGCACACATTTTACCACCAGCATTTTTTCAAAGTTTGCAGTAATATTTTTGTGTGTGTATTTTTCCCACACACACCTACTTTATGTATGAATTTACAGTTCCTGGTATATGCCGCTGTCACACGACACCCCATAATGTGTTCAGCAACATCTCCTGAGTGCAGTGATACCCCACATGCATGGGTGTGTCATTTTTTGGGGGAACTAAAAGGCCACATTTGGTACGTGTGCATTTTTCTAATTGGAAATTAGATGTGTGGCCATCCTTCCCCCCGTGTTAATTGGGACGTTGTTGAACCTGGCCCATTCAATTTACCCCATCAAATCATACATTTTTTAAAAGTAGACACCCCACGGGCATTTAATATGCCAGTATTTTAACTCTTTCCATGCGAGAATTGTTTTAAGCTAATATGCTAATTTTAGGACTTGCTCACAAAAATATATTTTTTATATATATATTTTTTTTTTATTATTATTTTTTTTAAAAAAAATTTTAACATTTTTTTTCAACTTGGAGGTTCCCCTGATAGTGACATCAGTGGGAAATGATTTTTACATTTTACTGTTTTTTTTACTATTTTTTTCTAATTATTATTAATTTTATTTTATTTTTTAATTTATTTTTACTAATCACACTGTGATTAGAAAGCTGGGCTCCATTGACTTGCATGGTGAATGCAGTACCTGTATTCAACCTGCAAGTGGAGCCAAAGTTCTCTAGATGGTCTGGACCATCTAGCGAACTTTTAAAATTTGTGGTTCCTGTTACAGGACGGCGGCCATCTTCCTTGATGGCGAAGATTGCCGGCAGCTGCGGCTGTGACCGCTCTCCGGAGCGGTCACAGCCCATCAAAAGGTTAGTGTTTGGGGTCGCTGGATGCCTCCTGATCGAGGCATTCCAGCGACACCATTTAAGTTTAGGAGGCGATCGTTGATCGCCTCCTAAACGCTTTTAAAACGGGCGTCCGCCGCCATACAAAGTATGGCGGATGTTGACGCCCCGTGGAGGGGCCAGAGATGGCCCCTTCGTGCCGATCGCTTTCTGCACCCGTTTAAAGACGTGCCGGTCCTGGCACGTCAATTGTCGTAAAGCACATGCTTTTCCGTGCCGTGCCAGGACCGGCAATTGTCATTAAGGGGTTAAAGAGCAAACCTTTGCTAGAGACGGACTCTATGCATTGTTAGTGACTCTCGTGAGAGTAGTCACCACGGCTATGTAGGCGACGTATGTATTTCAGGAATCTGGTAAAGAAGGAAAAGAGATCCCTGGTCTTGTGAGCTTACAGTCTCTTAGGAGGTTCATAAACTATGGTTATGTACAAACTTGACAAGACATCTGCTTACTTTGGTTCTTTTGAGGATTAGTTCCATTTTCTTCATACTTTATTGTACTAGGATTTCTTAGCTCATAAAAAGAACCTTGATCTCACTTTTGCCCAAATAATATATCACCCAGTTACCCACACCCTCTTTTAAACGCCAAGCAAAGAAAGAAAGTGCTGTAAGACACACTGTTCCTTTGAAGTTGTTTCAGAAAAAAATACATCTTTGAAACTAAATTGTCTTCAGATCCTACATGCTTGCTCCACTGAACATATTAATGCTGTAGGTACACTTATGGTTTTTAATACTAACGATTATGGATATCACCCTTTGTACTAGTATTGGTCGTTATATGCAAACCCCATAGCTTAATACCACTGCCTATCCCGCCGATACCTGGAACACTCAGGGTCTGAGCTCCAGGGTTCTAGGCGTGTATAGTCAGATCCTCACTCTTGCAATGCCTGCTTACCTTCTACCTTCTAGGTATTGGGACACCCCTCCTAATTATTGAGTTTAGGTGTTTCAGCCGCACACCTTTGCTAACACGTGTATGGAATCAAACACACAGGCATATAAAGTTAATTATATGTGTATTTTTGCTATATTAATGTTCCTGGAGGGCTAAGCCAAATGCCAAATGATTTAGGTAAACTATAAAAACACTCAGGAGCCGTGGCAACTGGTGTTTTATGTGGATAAGTGCAAGATAATGCCCCTGGGGCATAAAAACCCAAGGGGAATGCATAAAATAGTTGATGTTGAGGTTGGGACTGTATGAAAGGAAAGGGGTTTGGGTGGTATGTGATTAAAAACATGGAAATACATAAAGGGAATCAGCCAGATAAAGGAGGAGAGTATATTTAAAAGAAGAGAAACTACCAAAACCAAAGGACATAGATTTAAATTAGAGGGGCAAATCAGGAAATATTACTTTACAAAGGTTGTGGATGCATGGAATAGCCTTGCAACAGAAGTGGTAGAGGTTAATAGAGTGAAGGAGTTTAAGCATGCGAGGGATAGACATTGTGCATATATATATATATAGAGAGAGAGATATATATAAATATATATATATATAGATATATATATATCTCTCTATATATATATAAATATATATATATATATCTCTCTCTATATATATATATATATATATACACGTCTGCACTCATCGTTCACAAGACACAGGAAGGTACTAAATGACAACCACAAGTGACAGTTGATGTAAGGCAGCGTGGCCTACTGGTAGAAGGCACTGGAGGAGGCGGGCTCCAGTCTCAATGAGAGCGTGGGTTCGATTCCCACCGCTGCCATTCACTTTTTAAAATCCCAATAATGCCATTAAGCCCTCCAAAATATTTTGTCAATTTATGTCAATTCAATTTATGCCCTCATACCATGGGGGGAAATAATGTGCACAAAAAGGCAACAACAACAAAAAAAAACATTGGGTATTTCTAAACAAAACTCAAGACAAACAGTATAATCTATTTAGCAGGTTTTTTCATTATTTTTAGCAAAAGTGAGAAAAAGTCATATTTTAGCTGTGGTGACTCTCGTGAGAGTAGTCACCACAGCTAAGAGTAGGCCATTTTTTAATCTTTTTCAATTTTATATGATTAAAAACGTGTTACACTATATCGTATTTCCCTTGTGCTTTCTACGGTATGACCCAGCGCCATCTACTATATGTTGGAGGTTGGGATCTGAAAAAAGAAAAGAAAAAAAGACAAGCCGATATACTGAGCAGTATTTTAATCTGTGAGTGGAACTACAGAGGGGGAGATTGTGTATTTAAAATCGTATCACACAGTGTGTACGATGTTTGTTTTTTTCTATTTTATAATACCCTGATATTTGAGGAAAAAGAAGAGGAAGATAAATTGTATTCTCAAATGAAGCTCTTCAGGACCATCTAACAGTTTACTTAAGTATCATGTTTTACTTTTGTGATAATACTATTTTGTTATATTCTGTTACAATTGTATCATAGCGCTCCACCTGTAGAAATGTTGCAGGAACAGTGTGCAATCTGACCTTCAATAGACTGCATTGTGTCAAGCGATTATGCTCAGGAAGGGACACCAACAAGGAGCAAACTAAAGGAATGGGATGCTCTATAACTCTTGAAAAAAAGCAAAACAACTCCTTTCTGACCTTTAGGGTCCACCCTCCACTGAATGCTGTTTAGTACACTTCATAAAGTTATTCCATGGGGTTTACTAAAAAGAAACATATATGCATGGAAAGACATCTCCAAACCACCAAGCATATCTGTTTAGCTCTCCCTTCCCACATTTCACTTGGTCTCCTCTCACATCTCCAACACCAGGGGGCCTCAAATTAAAAGTAAAAAGGTAAATCCTCATAGTTTCAAATATCACATTAAAATGTCACTTAAAAGGAAATGTAAAATGTAATCTTTTCAATAAAATTAATGGATTAGCATCTTTGTGATTTACATTTGCAAATTTTGTTTTTTTTTTAAATAAAGCTGTAGTATTTAGTTATATGCTTCAACGTGCTTTGTGACCAATGGAACCTCTCCTGCCAGCTATCATTGTGTCATCATAGTAGAAGTCTCATATGTTACGCTGGCTCTCCACACACACAGAGCGCAAACACTTTTGAAGGACCATCTCAAGACAGCTGGCTACCTGGCAAAATGATCTGCGGAGTGTCGGCTCCCCGGCAAAGAGATCCGCAGAGCGTCAGGTTTCCATCAACAGATTTGAAGACTGTCAACATGTCTATGTATTTCTTGTTGCTATGACATTTTAAGAAAAAAATGCTCTACATTTTAGTACTAGTCCGAGTTAGCCTCTTAGTGCCCAGAGGGAGGGGCAGTTCTTCGAGCCATGGCTTCCCAGAGATTTCCTTCAATAAAACAAGGTTTTTTCTTTCCTCCGTGCTGAAGAATGACTCTTCGTGAGTCCAGAGGCAGCTCCATCTTTAAACTATCCATACAATGTTTACTATTAAATAAAAAGGTTTGTTCTCATAATTGTTGCTGTCTATGAGTAATTCTTTCAAATTACTATCACCTTTAGTTAAAATGGTATTATTCCAAAAAGTCTACAATGCTGTGCTAATGAAACTTATTTTTGGACTACCAATTTGATTTTATGTCATTGAAATTTGGTGTTACTGTGAAATAGACATCAAATGTTTTAGTTATTTATTGTAAAAACACATCTAACTCATTTAACACATCTATTAAAACTAAAGCAAACACAGTCGTTAGCTGAATGTGTTCAATGACAATAGCAAAAGGAACACCTTTGTCACCAACTTTCTGTGTGACACAGATCCAGACGGGTATTTACAATGCCGGCACCCGTACTATTGTTCTTGTCTCGTCTACCGTTTGCCGGAGAACTCGCCGCAAAAGTTCTTCTCCCAGCAAAACAGTACAAGTGGAAAAACCCCAAGTAACGTCCACCAGGGTACCGATGATCCTAACAGTGAGGAGGCTCCAGAATAAGTAGATAAATATGTTTAAATGATAGTTCTTGAGTATGCCAGGTGAAGTTTCTGAAACGGCGCGAATACCACAGAGAATGGGAAAATCGTGTCTGGGGCACGATTCGCTAAATTAGTGAAACCCCCCCAAAAAAACAAATGTAGTCAAGCTCAGAATCACAACCAGAGCGGGACGTCAGGCGGGCCAAAGGTCATACACTAGATGGCTAGTCAGATAAACAGGGGTTAAATTCCAGAGCGTGTAGTCAGGCGGACCGGGTCATACACAGGACGGAAACAAATTCGAATCGCTGAGCAAAAGGAAGGTCAGGAACGCCAAGGGTCGGGAACAAAAATGCAACCAACTTGATATCAAAGCGAGGACCACGCCAGGGAATAGTCCATGCGGTTGCCGGGCAGAGTACCACAGCCGCTGCTGGGTAGACCCCAGTCCTAGAAATTGGTAATTAAACCACGGTTCCCAAACGAGCTCCCTCTCTGTAACCATCACCAAGTATTGCCCACCACAAGCTTAATGTACCCTCAAAAGAGCATCCGTAACGACGCTGTTCCAATTGTCGGCAGGCATCGTCGCGGTCCCTAGCTGCCGCACAGTTCCATGAATTTGTGGCTAGGTCCCGGTCAGGCGCATCGAGTGTTTCCTGGCTTGCAGACCCCCCATGGCCGGCTAGTGCATGGGAGTCTGGTTCCAACAGACCAGACGGGGTTTTCCGTTCACCCTGTGCTCCCCAGACAAGGGACTGGGCAAGCAGGTAAGGAGTCTCCCCAGAAATCCAAAAGTGCCCTACTCCCACACTCAAACATAACCCCACGAGTCTTCAGCCTTAAAGGGTTAACTTGACACTTAAGCTTAACATTGGAAGCTTTTAGCTAATTACTAAAAACCATATATTTTTATGTAAGTAACATTCTATAAAGCGTTGTCAACATTTCATGAGGATTTTAAAAAACAAAACAAAAAGATTTTGTCTTTAAAGAGCAAACCTTTGCTAGAGACGGACTCTATGCATTGTTAGTGACTCTCGTGAGAGTAGTCACCACGGCTATGTAGGCGACGTATGTATTTCAGGAATCTGGTAAAGAAGGAAAAGAGATCCCTGCTCTTGTGAGCTTACAGTCTCTTATGAGGTTCATAAACTATGGTTATGTACAAACTTGACAAGACATCTGCTTACTTTGGTTCTTTTGAGGATTAGTTCTATTTTCTTCATACTTTATTGTACTAGGATTTCTTAGCTCATAAAAAGAACCTTGATCTCACTTTTGCCCAAATAATATATCACCCAGTTACCCACACCCTCTTTTTAAACGCCAAGCAAAGAAAGAAAGTGCTGTAAGACACACTGTTCCTTTGAAGTTGTTTCAGAAAAAAATACATCTTTGAAACTAAATTGTCTTCAGATCCTACATGCTTGCTCCACTGAACATATTAATGCTGTAGGTACACTTATGGTTTTTAATACTAACGATTATGGATATCACCCTTTGTACTAGTATTGGTCGTTATATGCAAACCCCATAGCTTAATACCACTGCCTATCCCGCCGATACCTGGAACACTCAGGGTCTGAGCTCCAGGGTTCTAGGCGTGTATAGTCAGATTCTCACTCTTGCAATGCCTGCTTAACTTCTACCTTCTAGGTATTGGGACACCCCTCCTAATTATTGAGTTTAGGTGTTTCAGCCGCACACCTTTGCTAACACGTGTATGGAATCAAACACACAGGCATATAAAGTTAATTATATGTGTATTTTTGCTATATTAATGTTCCTGGAGGGCTAAGCCAAATGCCAAATGATTTAGGTAAACTATAAAAACACTCAGGAGCCGTGGCAACTGGTGTTTTATGTGGATAAGTGCAAGATAATGCCCCTGGGGCATAAAAACCCAAGGGGAATGCATAAAATAGTTGATGTTGAGGTTGGGACTGTATGAAAGGAAAGGGGTTTGGGTGGTATGTGATTAAAAACATGGAAATACATAAAGGGAATCAGCCAGATAAAGGAGGAGAGTATATTTAAAAGAAGAGAAACTACCAAAACCAAAGGACATAGATTTAAATTAGAGGGGCAAATCAGGAAATATTACTTTACAAAGGTTGTGGATGCATGGAATAGCCTTGCAACAGAAGTGGTAGAGGTTAATAGAGTGAAGGAGTTTAAGCATGCGAGGGATAGACATTGTGCATATATATATATATATATATATAGAGAGAGAGATATA
Source organism: Spea bombifrons (assembly GCF_027358695.1). NCBI lineage: Eukaryota > Metazoa > Chordata > Amphibia > Anura > Pelobatidae > Spea > Spea bombifrons. The sequence goes on along the minus strand of NC_071087.1, from coordinate 80,050,537 downwards.
TATAAATATATATATATATATATATATCTCTATATATATATATATATATATATATACACGTCTGCACTCATCGTTCACAAGACACAGGAAGGTACTAAATGACAACCACAAGTGGCAGTTGATGTAAGGCAGCGTGGCCTACTGGTAGAAGGCACTGGAGGAGGCGGGCTCCAGTCTCAATGAGAGCGTGGGTTCGATTCCCACCGCTGCCATTCACTTTTTAAAATCCCAATAATGCCATTAAGCCCTCCAAAATATTTTGTCAATTTATGTCAATTCAATTTATGCCCTCATACCATGGGGGGGAAATAATGTGCACAAAAAGGCAACAACAACAAAAAAAAACATTGGGTATTTCTAAACAAAACTCAAGACAAACAGTATAATCTATTTAGCAGGTTTTTTTCATTATTTTTAGCAAAAGTGAGAAAAAGTCATATTTTAGCTGTGGTGACTCTCGTGAGAGTAGTCACCACAGCTAAGAGTAGGCCATTTTTAATCTTTTTCAATTTTATATGATTAAAAACGTGTTACACTATATCGTATTTCCCTTGTGCTTTCTACGGTATGAACCAGCGCCATCTACTATATGTTGGAGGTTGGGATCTGAAAAAAGAAAAGAAAAAAAGACAAGCCGATATACTGAGCAGTATTTTAATCTGTGAGTGGAACTACAGAGGGGGAGATTGTGTATTTAAAATCGTATCACACAGTGTGTACGATGTTTGTTTTTTTCTATTTTATAATACCCTGATATTTGAGGAAAAAGAAGAGGAAGATAAATTGTATTCTCAAATGAAGCTCTTCAGGACCATCTAACAGTTTACTTAAGTATCATGTTTTACTTTTGTGATAATACTATTTTGTTATATTCCGTTACAATTGTATCATAGCGCTCCACCTGTAGAAATGTTGCAGGAACAGTGTGCAATCTGACCTTCAATAGACTGCATTGTGTCAAGCGATTATGCTCAGGAAGGGACACCAACAAGGAGCAAACTAAAGGAATGGGATGCTCTATAACTCTTGAAAAAAAGCAAAACAACTCCTTTCTGACCTTTAGGGTCCACCCTCCACTGAATGCTGTTTAGTACACTTCATAAAGTTATTCCATGGGGTTTACTAAAAAGAAACATATATGCATGGAAAGACATCTCCAAACCACCAAGCATATCTGTTTAGCTCTCCCTTCCCACATTTCACTTGGTCTCCTCTCACATCTCCAACACCAGGGGGCCTCAAATTAAAAGTAAAAAGGTAAATCCTCATAGTTTCAAATATCACATTAAAATGTCACTTAAAAGGAAATGTAAAATGTAATCTTTTCAATAAAATTAATGGATTAGCATCTTTGTGATTTACATTTGCAAATTTTGTTTTTTTTTAAATAAAGCTGTAGTATTTAGTTATATGCTTCAACGTGCTTTGTGACCAATGGAACCTCTCCTGCCAGCTATCATTGTGTCATCACAGTAGAAGTCTCATATGTTACGCTGGCTCTCCACACACACAGAGCGCAAACACTTTTGAAGGACCATCTCAAGACAGCTGGCTACCTGGCAAAATGATCTGCGGAGTGTCGGCTCCCCGGCAAAGAGATCCGCAGAGCGTCAGGTTTCCATCAACAGATTTGAAGACTGTCAACATGTCTATGTATTTCTTGTTGCTATGACATTTTAAGAAAAAAATGCTCTACATTTTAGTACTAGTCAGAGTTAGCCTCTTAGTGCCCAGAGGGAGGGGCAGTTCTTCGAGCCATGGCTTCCCAGAGATTTCCTTCAATAAAACAAGGTTTTTTCTTTCCTCCGTGCTGAAGAATGACTCTTCGTGAGTCCAGAGGCAGCTCCATCTTTAAACTATCCATACAATGTTTACTATTAAATAAAAAGGTTTGTTCTCATAATTGTTGCTGTCTATGAGTAATTCTTTCAAATTACTATCACCTTTAGTTAAAATGGTATTATTCCAAAAAGTCTACAATGCTGTGCTAATGAAACTTATTTTTGGACTACCAATTTGATTTTATGTCATTGAAATTTGGTGTTACTGTGAAATAGACATCAAATGTTTTAGTTATTTATTGTAAAAACACATCTAACTCATTTAACACATCTATTAAAACTAAAGCAAACACAGTCGTTAGCTGAATGTGTTCAATGACAATAGCAAAAGGAACACCTTTGTCACCAACTTTCTGTGTGACACAGATCCAGACGGGTATTTACAATGCCGGCACCCGTACTATTGTTCTTGTCTCGTCTACCGTTTGCCGGAGAACTCGCCGCAAAAGTTCTTCTCCCAGCAAAACAGTACAAGTGGAAAAACCCCAAGTAACGTCCACCAGGGTACCGATGATCCTAACAGTGAGGAGGCTCCAGAATAAGTAGATAAATATGTTTAAATGATAGTTCTTGAGTATGCCAGGTGAAGTTTCTGAAACGGCGCGAATACCACAGAGAATGGGAAAATCGTGTCTGGGGCACGATTCGCTAAATTAGTGAAACCCCCCAAAAAAACAAATGTAGTCAAGCTCAGAATCACAACCAGAGCGGGACGTCAGGCGGGCCAAAGGTCATACACTAGATGGCTAGTCAGATAAACAGGGGTTAAATTCCAGAGCGTGTAGTCAGGCGGACCGGGTCATACACAGGACGGAAACAAATTTCGAACCGCTGAGCAAAAGGAAGGTCAGGAACGCCAAGGGTCGGGAACAAAAATGCAACCAACTTGATATCAAAGCGAGGACCACGCCAGGGAATAGTCCATGCGGTTGCCGGGCAGAGTACCACAGCCGCTGCTGGGTAGACCCCAGTCCTAGAAATTGGTAATTAAACCACGGTTCCCAAACGAGCTCCCTCTCTGTAACCATCACCAAGTATTGCCCACCACAAGCTTAATGTACCCTCAAAAGAGCATCCGTAACGACGCTGTTCCAATTGTCGGCAGGCATCGTCGCGGTCCCTAGCTGCCGCACAGTTCCATGAATTTGTGGCTAGGTCCCGGTCAGGCGCATCGAGTGTTTCCTGGCTTGCAGACCCCCCATGGCCGGCTAGTGCATGGGAGTCTGGTTCCAACAGACCAGACGGGGTTTTCCGTTCACCCTGTGTTCCCCAGACAAGGGACTGGGCAAGCAGGTAAGGAGTCTCCCCAGAAATCCAAAAGTGCCCTACTCCCACACTCAAACATAACCCCACGAGTCTTCAGCCTTAAAGGGTTAACTTGACACTTAAGCTTAACATTGGAAGCTTTTAGCTAATTACTAAAAACCATATATTTTTATGTAAGTAACATTCTATCAAGCGTTGTCAACATTTCATGAGGATTTTAAAAAACAAAACAAAAAGATTTTGTCTTTAAAGAGCAAACCTTTGCTAGAGACGGACTCTCTGCATTGTTAGTGACTCTCGTGAGAGTAGTCACCACGGCTATGTAGGCGACGTATGTATTTCAGGAATCTGGTAAAGAAGGAAAAGAGATCCCTGGTCTTGTGAGCTTACAGTCTCTTAGGAGGTTCATAAACTATGGTTAGGTACAAACTTGACAAGACATCTGCTTACTTTGGTTCTTTTGAGGATTAGTTCCATTTTCTTCATACTTTATTGTACTAGGATTTCTTAGCTCATAAAAAGAACCTTGATCTCACTCTTGCCCAAATAATATATCACCCAGTTACCCACACCCTCTTTTTAAACGCCAAGCAAAGAAAGAAAGTGCTGTAAGACACACTGTTCCTTTGAAGTTGTTTCAGAAAAAAATACATCTTTGAAACTAAATTGTCTTCAGATCCTACATGCTTGCTCCACTGAACATATTAATGCTGTAGGTACACTTATGGATTTTAATACTAACGATTATGGATATCACCCTTTGTACTAGTATTGGTCGTTATATGCAAACCCCATAGCTTAATACCACTGCCTATCCCGCCGATACCTGGAACACTCAGGGTCTGAGCTCCAGGGTTCTAGGCGTGTATAGTCAGATCCTCACTCTTGCAATGCCTGCTTACCTTCTACCTTCTAGGTATTGGGACACCCCTCCTAATTATTGAGTTTAGGTGTTTCAGCCGCACACCTTTGCTAACACGTGTATGGAATCAAACACACAGGCATATAAAGTTAATTATATGTGTATTTTTGCTATATTAACCCCTTCAATCCCCTATAGACGTACCGGGACGTCCAAAAAACGCCCACAAAGAAACCCCTATGGACGTCCCGGTACGTCCAGCCCTTCGTGCAGCGTCAGGGACACATCCCTGCCGCTGCACGGGAGACCAGGCTGTCGTTTGACAGCCTGGACTCCCCACTGACAGCAGAAGCCGGCTTTGCCGGCTTTCTGCTGTCCGATCGCCTGTAACAGCTTCCGGCATGAAAGCCGGTAAGCTGTTACCGGTAAACTGCCCGATCGCGCGATCGCGCAGTTGCAAAGGCGCGATCGGGCATTCCCTTCCGGGTTACGTCACTGCTGACGTAACCCGGAAGGTCATCGGAGGACAGGATATCCCCTGCGGGGATATCCTGCCCTCCGATGAGGCACAGAGACGCTACGATCTCTATGCAGGTCTGTGAGGACCTGCATAGAGATCACAGTGTGATCGGTGCAGGGGGATCGCGGGGAGGGGAGTGAGAAACCATCTCTCTCACTCCCCCTCCCGGCCTGTAACAGAAAAGCTGGAAAAAAAAAAACGGTTAGTCATTTAAAAATAATATTAAATAAATCATTAAAATAATAATATAAATAATACTAAAAAAAATTATAATGTGAGCTGTGATGTCACTGTGACATCACTGGTATGTTCAGGAGGTCCCTAGGAGGACCTCTAACCATTAATGTGTAAAAAAAAAAATATAAAAAATACAAAATTTTTAAAAAAAATTAAAATAAAATTTTTTTTTAAAAAAATATATAAAAAAAAGATAAAAAAAAAAAATCTTAAAAAAACCTTACATCCCATTGCCCTAGCATAACATATACCCAGTATAACCCTCCTGCCCCCGTTCACAACCCCCAAACCCGTTAAGCCATAGGCATAAAAATTATACAAAATTGTACACCTAATAGTATGCTCCCTGGTGCTGGGAAAGTCTGGAAAATCTATATAAATTAGGTATTTCTGAAATCAGGACACCTGAATTGATAAACTTGGAGGGGATTTTCCATCACTTTACCTAAATTTGTGAGGATTCAGAGGGAAAATGTAAAAATAAATTAGTTTATTTTTCTAATCTTCGCTAGTTTTTACTAAATTTCTCATTCTAAATTTTCAGCTAATCATTCAACTATGGTATCAAAAGAAAGCTCTATCTCTCCTTGAAAAAACAATATATAGTTTACATGGGTACACTATTCACAGGAAAAGAGAATCATCGCTAAACCGACATACCCCAAAAATGGCAAAATTGCTCTGGGCTTTGAGGTACCAAAAACCCCTGGGATTGAAGGGGTTAATGTTCCTGGAGGGCTAAGCCAAATACCAAATGATTTAGGTAAACTATAAAAACACTCAGGAGTCGTGGCAACTGGTGTTTTATGTGGATAAGTGCAAGATAATGCCCCTGGGGCATAAAAACCCAAGGGGAATGCATAAAATAGTTGATGTTGAGGTTGGGACTGTATGAAAGGAAAGGGGTTTGGGTGGTATGTGATTAAAAACATGGAAATACATAAAGGGAATCAGCCAGATAAAGGAGGAGAGTATATTTAAAAGAAGAGAAACTACCAAAACCAAAGGACATAGATTTAAATTAGAGGGGCAAATCAGGAAATATTACTTTACAAAGGTTGTGGATGCATGGAATAGCCTTGCAACAGAAGTGGTAGAGGTTAATAGAGTGAAGGAGTTTAAGCATGCGAGGGATAGACATTGTGCATATATATATATATATATATAGAGAGAGATATATATAAATATATATATATATATATATATCTCTATATATATATATATATATATATATACACGTCTGCACTCATCGTTCACAAGACACAGGAAGGTACTAAATGACAACCACAAGTGACAGTTGATGTAAGGCAGCGTGGCCTACTGGTAGAAGGCACTGGAGGAGGCGGGCTCCAGTCTCAATGAGAGCGTGGGTTCGATTCCCACCGCTGCCATTCACTTTTTAAAATCCCAATAATGCCATTAAGCCCTCCAAAATATTTTGTCAATTTATGTCAATTCAATTTATGCCCTCATACCATGGGGGGGAAATAATGTGCACAAAAAGGCAACAACAACAAAAAAAAACATTGGGTATTTCTAAACAAAACTCAAGACAAACAGTATAATCTATTTAGCAGGTTTTTTTCATTATTTTTAGCAAAAGTGAGAAAAAGTCATATTTTAGCTGTGGTGACTCTCGTGAGAGTAGTCACCACAGCTAAGAGTAGGCCATTTTTAATCTTTTTCAATTTTATATGATTAAAAACGTGTTACACTATATCGTATTTCCCTTGTGCTTTCTACGGTATGAACCAGCGCCATCTACTATATGTTGGAGGTTGGGATCTGAAAAAAGAAAAGAAAAAAAGACAAGCCGATATACTGAGCAGTATTTTAATCTGTGAGTGGAACTACAGAGGGGGAGATTGTGTATTTAAAATCGTATCACACAGTGTGTACGATGTTTGTTTTTTTCTATTTTATAATACCCTGATATTTGAGGAAAAAGAAGAGGAAGATAAATTGTATTCTCAAATGAAGCTCTTCAGGACCATCTAACAGTTTACTTAAGTATCATGTTTTACTTTTGTGATAATACTATTTTGTTATATTCTGTTACAATTGTATCATAGCGCTCCACCTGTAGAAATGTTGCAGGAACAGTGTGCAATCTGACCTTCAATAGACTGCATTGTGTCAAGCGATTATGCTCAGGAAGGGACACCAACAAGGAGCAAACTAAAGGAATGGGATGCTCTATAACTCTTGAAAAAAAGCAAAACAACTCCTTTCTGACCTTTAGGGTCCACCCTCCACTGAATGCTGTTTAGTACACTTCATAAAGTTATTCCATGGGGTTTACTAAAAAGAAACATATATGCATGGAAAGACATCTCCAAACCACCAAGCATATCTGTTTAGCTCTCCCTTCCCACATTTCACTTGGTCTCCTCTCACATCTCCAACACCAGGGGGCCTCAAATTAAAAGTAAAAAGGTAAATCCTCATAGTTTCAAATATCACATTAAAATGTCACTTAAAAGGAAATGTAAAATGTAATCTTTTCAATAAAATTAATGGATTAGCATCTTTGTGATTTACATTTGCAAATTTTGTTTTTTTTTAAATAAAGCTGTAGTATTTAGTTATATGCTTCAACGTGCTTTGTGACCAATGGAACCTCTCCTGCCAGCTATCATTGTGTCATCATAGTAGAAGTCTCATATGTTACGCTGGCTCTCCACACACACAGAGCGCAAACACTTTTGAAGGACCATCTCAAGACAGCTGGCTACCTGGCAAAATGATCTGCGGAGTGTCGGCTCCCCGGCAAAGAGATCCGCAGAGCGTCAGGTTTCCATCAACAGATTTGAAGACTGTCAACATGTCTATGTATTTCTTGTTGCTATGACATTTTAAGAAAAAAATGCTCTACATTTTAGTACTAGTCAGAGTTAGCCTCTTAGTGCCCAGAGGGAGGGGCAGTTCTTCGAGCCATGGCTTCCCAGAGATTTCCTTCAATAAAACAAGGTTTTTTCTTTCCTCCGTGCTGAAGAATGACTCTTCGTGAGTCCAGAGGCAGCTCCATCTTTAAACTATCCATACAATGTTTACTATTAAATAAAAAGGTTTGTTCTCATAATTGTTGCTGTCTATGAGTAATTCTTTCAAATTACTATCACCTTTAGTTAAAATGGTATTATTCCAAAAAGTCTACAATGCTGTGCTAATGAAACTTATTTTTGGACTACCAATTTGATTTTATGTCATTGAAATTTGGTGTTACTGTGAAATAGACATCAAATGTTTTAGTTATTTATTGTAAAAACACATCTAACTCATTTAACACATCTATTAAAACTAAAGCAAACACAGTCGTTAGCTGAATGTGTTCAATGACAATAGCAAAAGGAACACCTTTGTCACCAACTTTCTGTGTGACACAGATCCAGACGGGTATTTACAATGCCGGCACCCGTACTATTGTTCTTGTCTCGTCTACCGTTTGCCGGAGAACTCGCCGCAAAAGTTCTTCTCCCAGCAAAACAGTACAAGTGGAAAAACCCCAAGTAACGTCCACCAGGGTACCGATGATCCTAACAGTGAGGAGGCTCCAGAATAAGTAGATAAATATGTTTAAATGATAGTTCTTGAGTATGCCAGGTGAAGTTTCTGAAACGGCGCGAATACCACAGAGAATGGGAAAATCGTGTCTGGGGCACGATTCGCTAAATTAGTGAAACCCCCCAAAAAAACAAATGTAGTCAAGCTCAGAATCACAACCAGAGCGGGACGTCAGGCGGGCCAAAGGTCATACACTAGATGGCTAGTCAGATAAACAGGGGTTAAATTCCAGAGCGTGTAGTCAGGCGGACCGGGTCATACACAGGACGGAAACAAATTCGAATCGCTGAGCAAAAGGAAGGTCAGGAACGCCAAGGGTCGGGAACAAAAATGCAACCAACTTGATATCAAAGCGAGGACCACGCCAGGGAATAGTCCATGCGGTTGCCGGGCAGAGTACCACAGCCGCTGCTGGGTAGACCCCAGTCCTAGAAATTGGTAATTAAACCACGGTTCCCAAACGAGCTCCCTCTCTGTAACCATCACCAAGTATTGCCCACCACAAGCTTAATGTACCCTCAAAAGAGCATCCGTAACGACGCTGTTCCAATTGTCGGCAGGCATCGTCGCGGTCCCTAGCTGCCGCACAGTTCCATGAATTTGTGGCTAGGTCCCGGTCAGGCGCATCGAGTGTTTCCTGGCTTGCAGACCCCCCATGGCCGGCTAGTGCATGGGAGTCTGGTTCCAACAGACCAGACGGGGTTTTCCGTTCACCCTGTGTTCCCCAGACAAGGGACTGGGCAAGCAGGTAAGGAGTCTCCCCAGAAATCCAAAAGTGCCCTACTCCCACACTCAAACATAACCCCACGAGTCTTCAGCCTTAAAGGGTTAACTTGACACTTAAGCTTAACATTGGAAGCTTTTAGCTAATTACTAAAAACCATATATTTTTATGTAAGTAACATTCTATAAAGCGTTGTCAACATTTCATGAGGATTTTAAAAAACAAAACAAAAAGATTTTGTCTTTAAAGAGCAAACCTTTGCTAGAGACGGACTCTATGCATTGTTAGTGACTCTCGTGAGAGTAGTCACCACGGCTATGTAGGCGACGTATGTATTTCAGGAATCTGGTAAAGAAGGAAAAGAGATCCCTGGTCTTGTGAGCTTACAGTCTCTTAGGAGGTTCATAAACTATGTTTTGGTACAAACTTGACAAGACATCTGCTTACTTTGGTTCTTTTGAGGATTAGTTCCATTTTCTTCATACTTTATTGTACTAGGATTTCTTAGCTCATAAAAAGAACCTTGATCTCACTCTTGCCCAAATAATATATCACCCAGTTACCCACACCCTCTTTTTAAACGCCAAGCAAAGAAAGAAAGTGCTGTAAGACACACTGTTCCTTTGAAGTTGTTTCAGAAAAAAATACATCTTTGAAACTAAATTGTCTTCAGATCCTACATGCTTGCTCCACTGAACATATTAATGCTGTAGGTACACATATGGATTTTAATACTAACGATTATGGATATCACCCTTTGTACTAGTATTGGTCGTTATATGCAAACCCCATAGCTTAATACCACTGCCTATCCCGCCGATACCTGGAACACTCAGGGTCTGAGCTCCAGGGTTCTAGGCGTGTATAGTCAGATCCTCACTCTTGCAATGCCTGCTTACCTTCTACCTTCTAGGTATTGGGACACCCCTCCTAATTATTGAGTTTAGGTGTTTCAGCCGCACACCTTTGCTAACACGTGTATGGAATCAAACACACAGGCATATAAAGTTAATTATATGTGTATTTTTGCTATATTAATGTTCCTGGAGGGCTAAGCCAAATACCAAATGATTTAGGTAAACTATAAAAACACTCAGGAGCCGTGGCAACTGGTGTTTTATGTGGATAAGTGCAAGATAATGCCCCTGGGGCATAAAAACCCAAGGGGAATGCATAAAATAGTTGATGTTGAGGTTGGGACTGTATGAAAGGAAAGGGGTTTGGGTGGTATGTGATTAAAAACATGGAAATACATAAAGGGAATCAGCCAGATAAAGGAGGAGAGTATATTTAAAAGAAGAGAAACTACCAAAACCAAAGGACATAGATTTAAATTAGAGGGGCAAATCAGGAAATATTACTTTACAAAGGTTGTGGATGCATGGAATAGCCTTGCAACAGAAGTGGTAGAGGTTAATAGAGTGAAGGAGTTTAAGCATGCGAGGGATAGACATTGTGCATATATATATATATATATAGAGAGAGATATATATAAATATATATATATATATATATCTCTATATATATATATATATATATATATATATATATACACGTCTGCACTCATCGTTCACAAGACACAGGAAGGTACTAAATGACAACCACAAGTGACAGTTGATGTAAGGCAGCGTGGCCTACTGGTAGAAGGCACTGGAGGAGGCGGGCTCCAGTCTCAATGAGAGCGTGGGTTCGATTCCCACCGCTGCCATTCACTTTTTAAAATCCCAATAATGCCATTAAGCCCTCCAAAATATTTTGTCAATTTATGTCAATTCAATTTATGCCCTCATACCATGGGGGGGAAATAATGTGCACAAAAAGGCAACAACAACAAAAAAAAACATTGGGTATTTCTAAACAAAACTCAAGACAAACAGTATAATCTATTTAGCAGGTTTTTTTCATTATTTTTAGCAAAAGTGAGAAAAAGTCATATTTTAGCTGTGGTGACTCTCGTGAGAGTAGTCACCACAGCTAAGAGTAGGCCATTTTTAATCTTTTTCAATTTTATATGATTAAAAACGTGTTACACTATATCGTATTTCCCTTGTGCTTTCTACGGTATGAACCAGCGCCATCTACTATATGTTGGAGGTTGGGATCTGAAAAAAGAAAAGAAAAAAAGACAAGCCGATATTCTGAGCAGTATTTTAATCTGTGAGTGGAACTACAGAGGGGGAGATTGTGTATTTAAAATCGTATCACACAGTGTGTACGATGTTTGTTTTTTTCTATTTTATAATACCCTGATATTTGAGGAAAAAGAAGAGGAAGATAAATTGTATTCTCAAATGAAGCTCTTCAGGACCATCTAACAGTTTACTTAAGTATCATGTTTTACTTTTGTGATAATACTATTTTGTTATATTCCGTTACAATTGTATCATAGCGCTCCACCTGTAGAAATGTTGCAGGAACAGTGTGCAATCTGACCTTCAATAGACTGCATTGTGTCAAGCGATTATGCTCAGGAAGGGACACCAACAAGGAGCAAACTAAAGGAATGGGATGCTCTATAACTCTTGAAAAAAAGCAAAACAACTCCTTTCTGACCTTTAGGGTCCACCCTCCACTGAATGCTGTTTAGTACACTTCATAAAGTTATTCCATGGGGTTTACTAAAAAGAAACATATATGCATGGAAAGACATCTCCAAACCACCAAGCATATCTGTTTAGCTCTCCCTTCCCACATTTCACTTGGTCTCCTCTCACATCTCCAACACCAGGGGGCCTCAAATTAAAAGTAAAAAGGTAAATCCTCATAGTTTCAAATATCACATTAAAATGTCACTTAAAAGGAAATGTAAAATGTAATCTTTTCAATAAAATTAATGGATTAGCATCTTTGTGATTTACATTTGCAAATTTTGGTTTTTTTTTAAATAAAGCTGTAGTATTTAGTTATATGCTTCAACGTGCTTTGTGACCAATGGAACCTCTCCTGCCAGCTATCATTGTGTCATCATAGTAGAAGTCTCATATGTTACGCTGGCTCTCCACACACACAGAGCGCAAACACTTTTGAAGGACCATCTCAAGACAGCTGGCTACCTGGCAAAATGATCTGCGGAGTGTCGGCTCCCCGGCAAAGAGATCCGCAGAGCGTCAGGTTTCCATCAACAGATTTGAAGACTGTCAACATGTCTATGTATTTCTTGTTGCTATGACATTTTAAGAAAAAAATGCTCTACATTTTAGTACTAGTCAGAGTTAGCCTCTTAGTGCCCAGAGGGAGGGGCAGTTCTTCGAGCCATGGCTTCCCAGAGATTTCCTTCAATAAAACAAGGTTTTTTCTTTCCTCCGTGCTGAAGAATGACTCTTCGTGAGTCCAGAGGCAGCTCCATCTTTAAACTATCCATACAATGTTTACTATTAAATAAAAAGGTTTGTTCTCATAATTGTTGCTGTCTATGAGTAATTCTTTCAAATTACTATCACCTTTAGTTAAAATGGTATTATTCCAAAAAGTCTACAATGCTGTGCTAATGAAACTTATTTTTGGACTACCAATTTGATTTTATGTCATTGAAATTTGGTGTTACTGTGAAATAGACATCAAATGTTTTAGTTATTTATTGTAAAAACACATCTAACTCATTTAACACATCTATTAAAACTAAAGCAAACACAGTCGTTAGCTGAATGTGTTCAATGACAATAGCAAAAGGAACACCTTTGTCACCAACTTTCTGTGTGACACAGATCCAGACGGGTATTTACAATGCCGGCACCCGTACTATTGTTCTTGTCTCGTCTACCGTTTGCCGGAGAACTCGCCGCAAAAGTTCTTCTCCCAGCAAAACAGTACAAGTGGAAAAACCCCAAGTAACGTCCACCAGGGTACCGATGATCCTAACAGTGAGGAGGCTCCAGAATAAGTAGATAAATATGTTTAAATGATAGTTCTTGAGTATGCCAGGTGAAGTTTCTGAAACGGCGCGAATACCACAGAGAATGGGAAAATCGTGTCTGGGGCACGATTCGCTAAATTAGTGAAACCCCCCAAAAAAACAAATGTAGTCAAGCTCAGAATCACAACCAGAGCGGGACGTCAGGCGGGCCAAAGGTCATACACTAGATGGCTAGTCAGATAAACAGGGGTTAAATTCCAGAGCGTGTAGTCAGGCGGACCGGGTCATACACAGGACGGAAACAAATTCGATTCGCTGAGCAAAAGGAAGGTCAGGAACGCCAAGGGTCGGGAACAAAAATGCAACCAACTTGATATCAAAGCGAGGACCACGCCAGGGAATAGTCCATGCGGTTGCCGGGCAGAGTACCACAGCCGCTGCTGGGTAGACCCCAGTCCTAGAAATTGGTAATTAAACCACGGTTCCCAAACGAGCTCCCTCTCTGTAACCATCACCAAGTATTGCCCACCACAAGCTTAATGTACCCTCAAAAGAGCATCCGTAACGACGCTGTTCCAATTGTCGGCAGGCATCGTCGCGGTCCCTAGCTGCCGCACAGTTCCATGAATTTGTGGCTAGGTCCCGGTCAGGCGCATCGAGTGTTTCCTGGCTTGCAGACCCCCCATGGCCGGCTAGTGCATGGGAGTCTGGTTCCAACAGACCAGACGGGGTTTTCCGTTCACCCTGTGCTCCCCAGACAAGGGACTGGGCAAGCAGGTAAGGAGTCTCCCCAGAAATCCAAAAGTGCCCTACTCCCACACTCAAACATAACCCCACGAGTCTTCAGCCTTAAAGGGTTAACTTGACACTTAAGCTTAACATTGGAAGCTTTTAGCTAATTACTAAAAACCATATATTTTTATGTAAGTAACATTCTATAAAGCGTTGTCAACATTTCATGAGGATTTTAAAAAACAAAACAAAAAGATTTTGTCTTTAAAGAGCAAACCTTTGCTAGAGACGGACTCTATGCATTGTTAGTGACTCTCGTGAGAGTAGTCACCACGGCTATGTAGGCGATGTATGTATTTCAGGAATCTGGTAAAGAAGGAAAAGAGATCCCTGGTCTTGTGAGCTTACAGTCTCTTAGGAGGTTCATAAACTATGGTTATGTACAAACTTGACAAGACATCTGCTTACTTTGGTTCTTTTGAGGATTAGTTCCATTTTCTTCATACTTTATTGTACTAGGATTTCATAGCTCATAAAAAGAACCTTGATCTCACTCTTGCCCAAATAATATATCACCCAGTTACCCACACCCTCTTTTTAACCCCTTCGAGACAAAGGCTGATTTTACTTTTTGTACCCTTTGTGACAATGGCCTTTTTAACATTTCTGCGCTGCTTGTGTTTAGCTGTAATTTTCTTCTTTCCCGTTTACTGAACCCACACACATTAGATATTGTTTTTTTCGGGACAAGAAGGGCTTTCTTTAGATGACATTGTTTTGATTGTATCATATTATTTACTATTAAAAAAATTATAAAATATGGTGAAAAATTTAGAAAAAAATGACTGTTTCTAACTTTTAGTTGAAAAATCTTTTACTCATCTATAAAAGGTAATGAAAAAACCTGCTAAATAGATTCTACTATTTGTCCTGAGTTTAGAAATACCCAATGTTTTTATGTTTTTTTGCTTTTTTCTACCCATTATGGGGCAATAAGTACAGGTAGCGTTTTGCTATTTCAAAGCCATTTTTTCCAAATCTGGTAATTCTTCCCCCCTTGTGCCATTTCGGGTATCTTTGAACCCGGCCAATGCAATTTACCCCATCAAGTCATATATTTTTGAAAACTAGACAGCCCAGGGTATTCCAAATGCTAGTATTTTAACTCTTTCCATGCACCATATCTACCACCAGTCTTTGTCAAACTTTATGGTAGTCATTTTTTTGCATTTGTTTTGTCATACACATTTTACTTCAGGTATGAATTAAAATGTTCTCGTTTATGTCACTATCACAAAACACCCCAATATGTGTTCAGCAACATCTCCTGAGCGCAGCGATACCCCACATGAATGATTTTGCCTGGCTGTTTGGGGGCAAAAGGGCCACATTTGGGGCATGCGCATTTTTCAATGTTGAACTTTGGCATTTGGGGATCCACTGCCCATGCCCTATTTGGTACATCTTTGAGCCGGGCCATTTCAGTGTGCCCAATAAACCCATATATTTTTGAAAACTAGACACCCCAGGGTATTTCAAATGCTAGTATTTTAACTCTTTCCATGCACCATATCTACCACCAGTCTTTGTCAAACTTTGTGGTAGTCATTTTTTTGCATTTGGTTTTCCACACACATTTTAATTCAGGTATGAATTAAAATGTTCTCGTATATGTCACTATCACAAAACACCCCAATATGTGTTCAGCAACATCTCCTGAGTACAGAGATACCTCACATGAATGATTTTGCCTGGCTGTTTTGGGGCAAAAGGGCCACATTTGGGGCATGCGCTTTTTTCAATGTTGAACTTTGGCATTTGGATCCACTGCCCATGCCCTATTTGGTACATCTTTGAGCCAGGCCATTTCAGTGTGCCCAACAAAACCATATATTTTTCAAAACTAGACACCACAGGGTATTTTAAATGCTGGTATTTTAACTCTTTGCATGCACACATTTTACCACCAGCATTTTTTCAAAGTTTGCAGTAATATTTTTGTGTGTGTATTTTTCCCCCACACACCTACTTTATGTATGAATTTACAGCTCCTGGTATATGCCGCTGTCACACGACACCCCATAATGTGTTCAGCAACATCTCCTGAGTGCAGTGATACCCCACATGCATGGGTGTGTCATTTTTTGGGGGAACTAAAAGGCCACATTTGGTACGTGTGCATTTTTCTAATTGGAAATTAGATGTGTGGCCATCCTTCCCCCCGTGTTAATTGGGACGTTGTTGAACCTGGCCCATTCAATTTACCCCATCAAATCATACATTTTTTAAAAGTAGACACCCCACGGGCATTTAATATGCCAGTATTTTAACTCTTTCCATGCGAGAATTGTTTTAAGCTAATATGCTAACTTTAGGACTTGCTCACAAAAATATATTTTTTATATATATATATTTTTTTTTTATTATTTTTTTTAAAAAAAAATTTAACATTTTTTTTCAACTTGGAGGTTCCCCTGATAGTGACATCAGTGGGAAATGATTTTTACATTTTACTGTTTTTTTACTATTTTTTTCTAATTATTATTAATTTTATTTTATTTTTTAATTTATTTTTACTAATCACACTGTGATTAGAAAGCTGGGCTCCATTGACTTGCATGGTGAATGCAGTACCTGTATTCAACCTGCAAGTGGAGCCAAAGTTCTCTAGATGGTCTGGACCATCTAGCTAAATTTTAAAATTTGTTGGTTCCTGTTACAGGACGGCGGCCATCTTCCTTGATGGCGAAGATTGCCGGTAGCTGCGGCTGTGACCGCTCTCCGGAGCGGTCACAGCCCATCAAAAGGTTAGTGTTTGGTGTCGCTGGATGCCTCCTGATCGAGGCATTCCAGCGACACCATTTAAGTTTAGGAGGCGATCGTCGATCGCCTCCTAAACGCTTTTAAAACGGGCGTCCGCCGCCATACAAAGTATGGCGGATGTTGACGCCCCGTGGAGGGGCCAGAGATGGCCCCTTCGTGCCGATCGCGGCGTTGCTGAATGCCTCGAGGTCGAGGCATTCAGCAACGCTTTTTGGGTGCAGAAAGCGATAGTAGATCGCTTTCTGCACCCGTTTAAAGACGTGCCGGTCCTGGCACGTCAATTGTCGTAAAGCACATGCTTTTCCGTGCCGTGCCAGGACCGGCAATTGTCATTAAGGGGTTAAACGCCAAGCGAAGAAAGAAAGTGCTGTAAGACACACTGTTCCTTTGAAGTTGTTTCAGAACAAAATACATCTTTGAAACTAGATTGTCTTCAGATCCTACATGCTTGCTCCACTGAACATATTAATGCTGTAGGTACACCTATGGTTTTTAATACTAACGATTATGGATATCACCCTTTGTACTAGTATTGGTCGTTATATGCAAACCCCATAGCTTAATACCACTGCCTATCCCGCCGATACCTGGAACACTCAGGGTCTGAGCTCCAGGGTTCTAGGCGTGTATAGTCACATTCTCACTCTTGCAATGCCTGCTTACCTTCTACCTTCTAGGTATTGGGACACCCCTCCTAATTATTGAGTTTAGGTGTTTCAGCCGCACACCTTTGCTAACACGTGTATGGAATCAAACACACAGGCATATAAAGTTAATTATATGTGTATTTTTGCTATATTAATGTTCCTGGAGGGCTAAGCCAAATGCCAAATGATTTAGGTAAACTATAAAAACACTCAGGAGCCGTGGCAACTGGTGGTTTATGTGGATAAGTGCAAGATAATGCCCCTGGGGCATAAAAACCCAAGGGGAATGCATAAAATAGTTGATGTTGATGTTAGGACTGTATGAAAGGAAAGGGGTTTGGGTGGTATGTGATTAAAAACACGGAAATACATAAAGGGAATCAGCCAGATAAAGGAGGAGAGTATATTTAAAAGAAGAGAAACTACCAAAACCAAAGGACATAGATTTAAGTTAGAGGGGCAAATCAGGAAATATTACTTTACAAAGGTTGTGGATGCATGGAATAGCCTTGCAACAGAAGTGGTAGAGGTTAATAGAGTGAAGGAGTTTAAGCATGCGAGGGATAGACATTGTGCATATATATATATATATAGAGAGAGAGAGATATATATATCTATATATATATATATATATATATATATATATATATATATACACGTCTGCACTCATCGTTCACAAGACACAGGAAGGTACTAAATGACAACCACAAGTGACAGTTGATGTAAGGCAGCGTGGCCTACTGGTAGAAGGCACTGGAGGAGGCGGGCTCCAGTCTCAATGAGAGCGTGGGTTCGATTCCCACCGCTGCCATTCACTTTTTAAAATCCCAATAATGCCATTAAGCCCTCCAAAATATTTTGTCAATTTATGTCAATTCAATTTATGCCCTCATACCATGGGGGGGAAATAATGTGCACAAAAAGGCAACAACAACAAAAAAAAACATTGGGTATTTCTAAACAAAACTCAAGACAAACAGTATAATCTATTTAGCAGGTTTTTTTCATTATTTTTAGCAAAAGTGAGAAAAAGTCATATTTTAGCTGTGGTGACTCTCGTGAGAGTAGTCACCACAGCTAAGAGTAGGCCATTTTTAATCTTTTTCAATTTTATATGATTAAAAACGTGTTACACTATATCGTATTTCCCTTGTGCTTTCTACGGTATGAACCAGCGCCATCTACTATATGTTGGAGGTTGGGATCTGAAAAAAGAAAAGAAAAAAAGACAAGCCGATATACTGAGCAGTATTTTAATCTGTGAGTGGAACTACAGAGGGGGAGATTGTGTATTTAAAATCGTATCACACAGTGTGTACGATGTTTGTTTTTTTCTATTTTATAATACCCTGATATTTGAGGAAAAAGAAGAGGAAGATAAATTGTATTCTCAAATGAAGCTCTTCAGGACCATCTAACAGTTTACTTAAGTATCATGTTTTACTTTTGTGATAATACTATTTTGTTATATTCTGTTACAATTGTATCATAGCGCTCCACCTGTAGAAATGTTGCAGGAACAGTGTGCAATCTGACCTTCAATAGACTGCATTGTGTCAAGCGATTATGCTCAGGAAGGGACACCAACAAGGAGCAAACTAAAGGAATGGGATGCTCTATAACTCTTGAAAAAAAGCAAAACAACTCCTTTCTGACCTTTAGGGTCCACCCTCCACTGAATGCTGTTTAGTACACTTCATAAAGTTATTCCATGGGGTTTACTAAAAAGAAACATATATGCATGGAAAGACATCTCCAAACCACCAAGCATATCTGTTTAGCTCTCCCTTCCCACATTTCACTTGGTCTCCTCTCACATCTCCAACACCAGGGGGCCTCAAATTAAAAGTAAAAAGGTAAATCCTCATAGTTTCAAATATCACATTAAAATGTCACTTAAAAGGAAATGTAAAATGTAATCTTTTCAATAAAATTAATGGATTAGCATCTTTGTGATTTACATTTGCAAATTTTGTTTTTTTTTAAATAAAGCTGTAGTATTTAGTTATATGCTTCAACGTGCTTTGTGACCAATGGAACCTCTCCTGCCAGCTATCATTGTGTCATCATAGTAGAAGTCTCATATGTTACGCTGGCTCTCCACACACACAGAGCGCAAACACTTTTGAAGGACCATCTCAAGACAGCTGGCTACCTGGCAAAATGATCTGCGGAGTGTCGGCTCCCCGGCAAAGAGATCCGCAGAGCGTCAGGTTTCCATCAACAGATTTGAAGACTGTCAACATGTCTATGTATTTCTTGTTGCTATGACATTTTAAGAAAAAAATGCTCTACATTTTAGTACTAGTCAGAGTTAGCCTCTTAGTGCCCAGAGGGAGGGGCAGTTCTTCGAGCCATGGCTTCCCAGAGATTTCCTTCAATAAAACAAGGTTTTTTCTTTCCTCCGTGCTGAAGAATGACTCTTCGTGAGTCCAGAGGCAGCTCCATCTTTAAACTATCCATACAATGTTTACTATTAAATAAAAAGGTTTGTTCTCATAATTGTTGCTGTCTATGAGTAATTCTTTCAAATTACTATCACCTTTAGTTAAAATGGTATTATTCCAAAAAGTCTACAATGCTGTGCTAATGAAACTTATTTTTGGACTACCAATTTGATTTTATGTCATTGAAATTTGGTGTTACTGTGAAATAGACATCAAATGTTTTAGTTATTTATTGTAAAAACACATCTAACTCATTTAACACATCTATTAAAACTAAAGCAAACACAGTCGTTAGCTGAATGTGTTCAATGACAATAGCAAAAGGAACACCTTTGTCACCAACTTTCTGTGTGACACAGATCCAGACGGGTATTTACAATGCCGGCACCCGTACTATTGTTCTTGTCTCGTCTACCGTTTGCCGGAGAACTCGCCGCAAAAGTTCTTCTCCCAGCAAAACAGTACAAGTGGAAAAACCCCAAGTAACGTCCACCAGGGTACCGATGATCCTAACAGTGAGGAGGCTCCAGAATAAGTAGATAAATATGTTTAAATGATAGTTCTTGAGTATGCCAGGTGAAGTTTCTGAAACGGCGCGAATACCACAGAGAATGGGAAAATCGTGTCTGGGGCACGATTCGCTAAATTAGTGAAACCCCCAAAAAAACAAATGTAGTCAAGCTCAGAATCACAACCAGAGCGGGACGTCAGGCGGGCCAAAGGTCATACACTAGATGGCTAGTCAGATAAACAGGGGTTAAATTCCAGAGCGTGTAGTCAGGCGGACCGGGTCATACACAGGACGGAAACAAATTCGAATCGCTGAGCAAAAGGAAGGTCAGGAACGCCAAGGGTCGGGAACAAAAATGCAACCAACTTGATATCAAAGCGAGGACCACGCCAGGGAATAGTCCATGCGGTTGCCGGGCAGAGTACCACAGCCGCTGCTGGGTAGACCCCAGTCCTAGAAATTGGTAATTAAACCACGGTTCCCAAACGAGCTCCCTCTCTGTAACCATCACCAAGTATTGCCCACCACAAGCTTAATGTACCCTCAAAAGAGCATCCGTAACGACGCTGTTCCAATTGTCGGCAGGCATCGTCGCGGTCCCTAGCTGCCGCACAGTTCCATGAATTTGTGGCTAGGTCCCGGTCAGGCGCATCGAGTGTTTCCTGGCTTGCAGACCCCCCATGGCCGGCTAGTGCATGGGAGTCTGGTTCCAACAGACCAGACGGGGTTTTCCGTTCACCCTGTGCTCCCCAGACAAGGGACTGGGCAAGCAGGTAAGGAGTCTCCCCAGAAATCCAAAAGTGCCCTACTCCCACACTCAAACATAACCCCACGAGTCTTCAGCCTTAAAGGGTTAACTTGACACTTAAGCTTAACATTGGAAGCTTTTAGCTAATTACTAAAAACCATATATTTTTATGTAAGTAACATTCTATAAAGCGTTGTCAACATTTCATGAGGATTTTAAAAAACAAAACAAAAAGATTTTGTCTTTAAAGAGCAAACCTTTGCTAGAGACGGACTCTATGCATTGTTAGTGACTCTCGTGAGACTAGTCACCACGGCTATGTAGGCGACGTATGTATTTCAGGAATCTGGTAAAGAAGGAAAAGAGATCCCTGGTCTTGTGAGCTTACAGTCTCTTAGGAGGTTCATAAACTATGGTTATGTACAAACTTGACAAGACATCTGCTTACTTTGGTTCTTTTGAGGATTAGTTCCATTTTCTTCATACTTTATTGTACTAGGATTTCTTAGCTCATAAAAAGAACCTTGATCTCACTTTTGCCCAAATAATATATCACCCAGTTACCCACACCCTCTTTTTAAACGCCAAGCAAAGAAAGAAAGTGCTGTAAGACACACTGTTCCTTTGAAGTTGTTTCAGAAAAAAATACATCTTTGAAACTAAATTGTCTTCAGATCCTACATGCTTGCTCCACTGAACATATTAATGCTGTAGGTACACTTATGGATTTTAATACTAACGATTATGGATATCACCCTTTGTACTAGTATTGGTCGTTATATGCAAACCCCATAGCTTAATACCACTGCCTATCCCGCCGATACCTGGAACACTCAGTCTGAGCTCCAGGGTTCTAGGCGTGTATAGTCACATTCTCACTCTTGCAATGCCTGCTTACCTTCTACCTTCTAGGTATTGGGACACCCCTCCTAATTATTGAGTTTAGGTGTTTCAGCCGCACACCTTTGCTAACACGTGTATGGAATCAAACACACAGGCATATAAAGTTAATTATATGTGTATTTTTGCTATATTAATGTTCCTGGAGGGCTAAGCCAAATGCCAAATGATTTAGGTAAACTATAAAAACACTCAGGAGCCGTGGCAACTGGTGTTTTATGTGGATAAGTGCAAGATAATGCCCCTGGGGCATAAAAACCCAAGGGGAATGCATAAAATAGTTGATGTTGAGGTTGGGACTGTATGAAAGGAAAGGGGTTTGGGTGGTATGTGATTAAAAACATGGAAATACATAAAGGGAATCAGCCAGATAAAGGAGGAGAGTATATTTAAAAGAAGAGAAACTACCAAAACCAAAGGACATAGATTTAAATTAGAGGGGCAAATCAGGAAATATTACTTTACAAAGGTTGTGGATGCATGGAATAGCCTTGCAACAGAAGTGGTAGAGGTTAATAGAGTGAAGGAGTTTAAGCATGCGAGGGATAGACATTGTGCATATATATATATATATATATAGAGAGAGAGATATATATAAATATATATATATATATATATATCTCTATATATATATATATATATATATATACACGTCTGCACTCATCGTTCACAAGACACAGGAAGGTACTAAATGACAACCACAAGTGACAGTTGATGTAAGGCAGCGTGGCCTACTGGTAGAAGGCACTGGAGGAGGCGGGCTCCAGTCTCAATGAGAGCGTGGGTTCGATTCCCACCGCTGCCATTCACTTTTTAAAATCCCAATAATGCCATTAAGCCCTCCAAAATATTTTGTCAATTTATGTCAATTCAATTTATGCCCTCATACCATGGGGGGGAAATAATGTGCACAAAAAGGCAACAACAACAAAAAAAAACATTGGGTATTTCTAAACAAAACTCAAGACAAACAGTATAATCTATTTAGCAGGTTTTTTTCATTATTTTTAGCAAAAGTGAGAAAAAGTCATATTTTAGCTGTGGTGACTCTCGTGAGAGTAGTCACCACAGCTAAGAGTAGGCCATTTTTAATCTTTTTCAATTTTATATGATTAAAAACGTGTTACACTATATCGTATTTCCCTTGTGCTTTCTACGGTATGAACCAGCGCCATCTACTATATGTTGGAGGTTGGGATCTGAAAAAAGAAAAGAAAAAAAGACAAGCCGATATACTGAGCAGTATTTTAATCTGTGAGTGGAACTACAGAGGGGGAGATTGTGTATTTAAAATCGTATCACACAGTGTGTACGATGTTTGTTTTTTTCTATTTTATAATACCCTGATATTTGAGGAAAAAGAAGAGGAAGATAAATTGTATTCTCAAATGAAGCTCTTCAGGACCATCTAACAGTTTACTTAAGTATCATGTTTTACTTTTGTGATAATACTATTTTGTTATATTCTGTTACAATTGTATCATAGCGCTCCACCTGTAGAAATGTTGCAGGAACAGTGTGCAATCTGACCTTCAATAGACTGCATTGTGTCAAGCGATTATGCTCAGGAAGGGACACCAACAAGGAGCAAACTAAAGGAATGGGATGCTCTATAACTCTTGAAAAAAAGCAAAACAACTCCTTTCTGACCTTTAGGGTCCACCCTCCACTGAATGCTGTTTAGTACACTTCATAAAGTTATTCCATGGGGTTTACTAAAAAGAAACATATATGCATGGAAAGACATCTCCAAACCACCAAGCATATCTGTTTAGCTCTCCCTTCCCACATTTCACTTGGTCTCCTCTCACATCTCCAACACCAGGGGGCCTCAAATTAAAAGTAAAAAGGTAAATCCTCATAGTTTCAAATATCACATTAAAATGTCACTTAAAAGGAAATGTAAAATGTAATCTTTTCAATAAAATTAATGGATTAGCATCTTTGTGATTTACATTTGCAAATTTTGTTTTTTTTTAAATAAAGCTGTAGTATTTAGTTATATGCTTCAACGTGCTTTGTGACCAATGGAACCTCTCCTGCCAGCTATCATTGTGTCATCATAGTAGAAGTCTCATATGTTACGCTGGCTCTCCACACACACAGAGCGCAAACACTTTTGAAGGACCATCTCAAGACAGCTGGCTACCTGGCAAAATGATCTGCGGAGTGTCGGCTCCCCGGCAAAGAGATCCGCAGAGCGTCAGGTTTCCATCAACAGATTTGAAGACTGTCAACATGTCTATGTATTTCTTGTTGCTATGACATTTTAAGAAAAAAATGCTCTACATTTTAGTACTAGTCAGAGTTAGCCTCTTAGTGCCCAGAGGGAGGGGCAGTTCTTCGAGCCATGGCTTCCCAGAGATTTCCTTCAATAAAACAAGGTTTTTTCTTTCCTCCGTGCTGAAGAATGACTCTTCGTGAGTCCAGAGGCAGCTCCATCTTTAAACTATCCATACAATGTTTACTATTAAATAAAAAGGTTTGTTCTCATAATTGTTGCTGTCTATGAGTAATTCTTTCAAATTACTATCACCTTTAGTTAAAATGGTATTATTCCAAAAAGTCTACAATGCTGTGCTAATGAAACTTATTTTTGGACTACCAATTTGATTTTATGTCATTGAAATTTGGTGTTACTGTGAAATAGACATCAAATGTTTTAGTTATTTATTGTAAAAACACATCTAACTCATTTAACACATCTATTAAAACGAAAGCAAACACAGTCGTTAGCTGAATGTGTTCAATGACAATAGCAAAAGGAACACCTTTGTCACCAACTTTCTGTGTGACACAGATCCAGACGGGTATTTACAATGCCGGCACCCGTACTATTGTTCTTGTCTCGTCTACCGTTTGCCGGAGAACTCGCCGCAAAAGTTCTTCTCCCAGCAAAACAGTACAAGTGGAAAAACCCCAAGTAACGTCCACCAGGGTACCGATGATCCTAACAGTGAGGAGGCTCCAGAATAAGTAGATAAATATGTTTAAATGATAGTTCTTGAGTATGCCAGGTGAAGTTTCTGAAACGGCGCGAATACCACAGAGAATGGGAAAATCGTGTCTGGGGCACGATTCGCTAAATTAGTGAAACCCCCCAAAAAAACAAATGTAGTCAAGCTCAGAATCACAACCAGAGCGGGACGTCAGGCGGGCCAAAGGTCATACACTAGATGGCTAGTCAGATAAACAGGGGTTAAATTCCAGAGCGTGTAGTCAGGCGGACCGGGTCATACACAGGACGGAAACAAATTCGAATCGCTGAGCAAAAGGAAGGTCAGGAACGCCAAGGGTCGGGAACAAAAATGCAACCAACTTGATATCAAAGCGAGGACCACGCCAGGGAATAGTCCATGCGGTTGCCGGGCAGAGTACCACAGCCGCTGCTGGGTAGACCCCAGTCCTAGAAATTGGTAATTAAACCACGGTTCCCAAACGAGCTCCCTCTCTGTAACCATCACCAAGTATTGCCCACCACAAGCTTAATGTACCCTCAAAAGAGCATCCGTAACGACGCTGTTCCAATTGTCGGCAGGCATCGTCGCGGTCCCTAGCTGCCGCACAGTTCCATGAATTTGTGGCTAGGTCCCGGTCAGGCGCATCGAGTGTTTCCTGGCTTGCAGACCCCCCATGGCCGGCTAGTGCATGGGAGTCTGGTTCCAACAGACCAGACGGGGTTTTCCGTTCACCCTGTGCTCCCCAGACAAGGGACTGGGCAAGCAGGTAAGGAGTCTCCCCAGAAATCCAAAAGTGCCCTACTCCCACACTCAAACATAACCCCACGAGTCTTCAGCCTTAAAGGGTTAACTTGACACTTAAATTGCACCTAAGCCTCAGACCCTCTAGGTTTAGACTATGGCCTGTTGTTCTAACATTGTTCTTCCTTTTAAATAAGCTTGCCTCTTCTACTTTGTTAATTCCCTTTTAAGTATTTAAATGCTTTTATTGCATCTCCGATCATCTTCTTTACTCCAAGCTATATATATATATATATATTAAGATACTTTAGTCTTTCCTGATAATTTCTATCTTGTAAACGACTAAATCTGCTACACAAGAGGGACATTATGCACCAAGCAGGACCCCATCGTGGCCACCACCTCACCCATTCAGCCAATATTTAAAATGATAAAGAAAAAAAAGCTTTGACTATTCTCATAATCATTGTTAATGAATATTTCTTTCTAAATAATAAAAAAGTTGCTCTACCTTGTCCGCTGGCCCCTACGCGTCTTCTTTCAGCCAGCTCCACTTCTTCTCTTCTTCTTGTATTTCTCCTTGGTATCAGCTCCGTTGACCAGGACACCTGGATTAGTTCTGCAAAAGCTAAGGAAACCGTCTTTGTTACCCACTTTCTGTGTTAATCCAAACAGGTATATGCACTGCCGGTGCCTGCACTGTTGGTCACCAGTTTGACCAACCACAACAGAGACAAAGGACATTACAGAAGTGGGCAGCAGAGGTAAGCTTAACATTGGAAGCTTTTAGCTAATTACTAAAAACCATATATTTTTATGTAAGTAACATTCTATAAAGCGTTGTCAACATTTCATGAGGATTTTAAAAAACAAAACAAAAAGATTTTGTCTTTAAAGAGCAAACCTTTGCTAGAGACGGACTCTATGCATTGTTAGTGACTCTCGTGAGAGTAGTCACCACGGCTATGTAGGCGATGTATGTATTTCAGGAATCTGGTAAAGAAGGAAAAGAGATCCCTGGTCTTGTGAGCTTACATGATCAAGGCACTGTTTATTGGTACGACCAGACTCACTCCCATACTCACGCACACATCTCTTAATTCATAGAACAAAAGACCATCACAACTTTCTTCTTTGGAATGTGTAAAGGCAACAGCGTTTATTTTATTTTCAGCAACAAACTGTGACACACCTTTATTGAATATCAAACAAAGTAACAATGTATGAATACATTCACAAGTTTACAAACAAGTACACCACGGGGCTATTTCTTCCAAATATCATTGAGCCCCGCATTTGCTTAATCAACAATAAACAGTCCCACTTGAGGAACACCATTCATTTTGTTACCATGTACTGCGCTCCTCCCACCAGCCGTAAACTGCACCAGCAGGTGGGCTTTGTCAGTACTACCAAACAGCTTCCCCTTGGGACCCTGCCCGCAGGAAAGACCCCACACCGTACACCAACGCGGACCCATACCTGAGATGGGTACCCCGCAATATACGACCAACTTGAACCACCAACTGTCCAATAATTCCCAATAAGCACGCCACGGCCGGCGCATTTGACCCCTTAAATGCGCCGGCTCCTCCACAGCGCCACAGCCCTCTCCACACCAACCCGGATATCCAGCAACCAGATATCCGTCCCGATATCCGTTAGATGTACACCATCCTTACGAAACAACAAAACATTATCCCCCTCAAGGTCCGGATGCGCTACCACTAAACCCCCAAAACGGGAAACAAACCGCGACACCATCTTATTAATCTTCACCCTAGCTCTCCCAATACCCTGCAGTGACCTAGCACCCCGCCAAAACAACCTGGGAGTGATATGTGACCAAACAATAATTAAACCCGAAAAACGAGACCATAGCCTCAACAAATCACATTTTATATCCCTAGTCAAGGTACGTAAAGGCACATGGCAAAGATCATTGCCCCCCCCGTGCAGTACAAGGACATCAGGCGGGCCATACCGAATGGCTTTCTCATAAACAGCAGCAATGATGTCTTCCCAACACTTTCCCCGAAAGCCAAACCACGTAACCTGGCCTTCAGTGGAATCCAAGCCCAGCTGACATCCATTGACTCTAACTGCAGCCCGACGCTCCGCCCAGAAAACATAAGAGTGGCCAACAATCCATACCTGGCAACGGTCGGAATCTGAAAGTAAAAGAAACACAGAAAATATATAGCAAGTTTAAACCAAACCAACCCAAACTCTCATAGTAAATGAGGCCTAACATATGAACGGAATCTATCCGATCCCCATCTACCGACCCTTTTTATAACTTCGTCCGATAAACCCCATCTAGCGGCCTCTGTCGCCGCCCCTATCCGAAAAGAATGCGACGCAAAACGACCCGGATCCAAACCTAGTCGTCGAAGACACTTACGGAACACCTGAACAAACTGGTATCGGGACAAAAATGATCCGTTCTCGTGAATGAACAGCGGCCCTTCAAAAGAAGGCCGTACGGACAAAAACTCGTCCAAACACCATAAAGGACAGAGAGATGAACCAGCCAACCTGTTAAGCAAAACCGTAAAACCCTTACCCTCTTGGTCCGTTTTTGACCGTCGAATGAAAAGCTGAGCCCTTCCTTCGCAGATACGTACATCTGCCAACCGCAATCCCCCACCAACTGCCCTAGATGGGCTAACTAACTCGCTGATCCTCATTGCACCAAAAAATGCCAAAACAAATGCTACCTTAAACAACACCTGCTCGTACTGCCGGCCACAAACCACCCGCAGCTGGTCACATATCTCCTGAAGCAATGGAAATGAGACTGGCCGCCTCAAATCCCGTACCTTATGACCTCTTCTATATCCCCGTAAAGCCTGTTGAACCAAAAATTCTTTAGAAATATCAGCCTCACCCAGCCACTTGAAGCGAAACGACATAGCGGAGAGAAACTTAGTAACTTGTGACACAGAAATACCGAGGCTGAAAGACTCACCCAGATACCATAATAATGACATAATTTTCCCCTCCTTGGAGGATGGAGCCCCTGTAGCCTCCAGACAAGCATCCCATACCGCCCAAGCCTTCTGGTAGGCCGCCCAAGTAGTGGGAGCTAACGACCTTCGCAGCAAAGTCAATGCTCCCCGGTTCCCAACGACCACAGCCAAATCGGACACTCCAGACCCACAGATGCTGCCTCTGGAGCAAGTTGCCGAAAGCGATCCCATTGCTGTCGAGACAAAGCATCCGCAATTGAATTATCCACTCCAGGGATATGAACAGCTGTGAGAAACATATTTAGTTGCAGACACCGTAGCACCAAGTGCCGAAGCAACGTTAAAACAGGCAAAGAAGATGCTGATACACTATTAATAGCCGTCACGACCCCCAAATTGTCGCAATGCAGCCGAACCCGCTTATGCCGAAACTGATCTCCCCAAAGCTCAATCGCCACCAATACCGGAAAAAGCTCTAAAAACGTCATATTCTTTACCAAGGAACTCTCACGCCACACATCTGGCCAGAGAGACGCACTCCATTGCCCCTTGAGATATACCCCATAACCATACGCCCCTGCCGCGTCCGTGAAGAAGTCGAGATCGATATTACCAACCATATCCTCCATCCAGATAGTTCTGCCATTAAATTCACTTAAGAATATATCCCATACAACTAAATCAGCCTTGAGTTCCTTACTGACCCGCACGTAGTGATGAGGTGCCCTAATCCCGGCAGAGGCCAAGGCAAGGCGCCTGCAAAACACCATCCCCATCGGGATGATACGGCAGGCAAAATTAAGTTTACCAAGCAGGGATTGCAGCTGCCTCAACGTCACCTTTTTTGCCCCTCGAAAAAAGCTGACACAACTCCGAAGGTCCTGAATCTTATCTAACGGCAGCTGAAACGTCATAGTCTCAGAGTCAATTTCAATGCCTAAAAACTTAAGCTTTGTGGTAGGACCCTCCGTCTTGTCCTGAGCCAACGGAACTCCAAAACAATTCATAACATTTTGTAAAACACATAGAATCATAGCACATGTCTGCATGCCAGCAGGCCCCACGCAAAGAAAATCATCTAGGTAGTGAATCACCGATGCCACCCCTGATTCCTCCCTGATAACCCATTCTAGAAAAGAGCTGAAAGTTTCAAAATAAAAACATGAGATGGAGCATCCCATGGGCAAACATTTGTCCACAAAATACTTATCCCTCCACCAGCAACCCAAAAGGTGAAAACACTCCGGGTGCACCGGTAACAAACGAAAAGCAGATTCTATGTCTGTTTTTGCCAATAAAGAACCATGCCCGTAATGCCGAACCCACTTTAACGCCTGATCGAAAGACGCATAGGAGACTCTGCAAAGGTCCCTATCAATCCCATCGTTTACGGAACCCCCTTTAGGAAAAGAAAGGTGATGAATAAGCCGGAACTTTCCGGGTTCCTTTTTAGGAACAACCCCCAAAGGCGAAACCCGAAGCTGCGCCAGTGGCGGGTGATCAAACGGCCCCGCCATTCGCCCCGCAGCAACTTCCTTCTCAAGCTTACTATCCACCACTTCAGGAAAAGATAAAGCTGATTGCAAATTTTTTAAAACCGTGCATACCTCATGCTCTACAAACGGAATCTTAAAACCCTCCCGGAAACCTTTTTCAAGCAAATCCGCAGCTGCCCTATTCTTATACCGCTCAAGCCACGGCACCATCTTTTCTACTCTCACTGGAGTCATCCCCTTTTCCAGCAGCCCCCGAACTCTTACCACCCTTAGCCTTTTTGAAACATTTGGACAAGGGGTGACTACCGGAACAGCCCGAGCACTCATGCTTAAATCTACAACTAGCTCCCCACTTACATTGCCCATCGTTGAATTGCCAACAGTAGCCCTTCTTGTGCCCTGCCGACGACGTGCTACCAGTACCGCCGGCAGATCCCTGAAAGGGCTGTTTCGCTGGGGCTGTGACCCTAAGCCACAAGGCGATATCCTTGTGATCCCACCGAATGGACGGGCGTACAGCCTTCCTCTGACGAAACTGTTCATCATATCGCAGCCATGCGAAACCACCATACACTCTGTGGGCCTCCCCAATGCTATCCATATAGCAAAATAACTGCGAACATTGGTCAGACGCCTTTTCCCCAATAACACTGGCAAGTATCGCAAATGCCTGCAGCCAGTTTTGAAAAGTGCGTGGGATTAAACGATATCTACGTTTCTCTTCCTCCTCCTTTTTACTTGCATCCGCTTTTGCCAACCTATCCAGATTAAAGCGCTCTAAAGGAAGAAGTGTAAATATATCTACATACTCCCCTTTCCATATCTTCTCCCTCACCTCCGATTTTAAATGAGCCCCCAGCGGACCCTCGAAACACACGTAGATTTCACCCTTAGCAGAATCAGACAAACGCACCTGTTCCTCTCTCTTATCTTTACCATCAGCCTGAACCGACGCATCCACCGTCAAAGACACAGTGCTAGCCGCAGTAACACCTACCCCGTCCTGTGGACCCGCCTGACTATGCTCAGTAGCCGACAGAGGAACAGAAACCGATTGACCCACACTATGAGAATGCCCAGCATAGCCTCCCCACACGGCTGTCGGAGCAGCCTCCGTTAAATTACCCGTACTAGATGACGCAGCAAAGCGATCCGCGACAGATTTCAGCAAAGCAAACATAGAATTAAAATCCCCCTGACTGATGGAACTAGGCAAACCCTCCAAACTTAGCAAATCAGTCGTGCTTCGATTAGCCCTAGCTGTAACCGATGCCCCATCTGCGGGACCAGTATCCCGTGTAGACTCACCAAGCTGGGTCCCTGCCGACCGTGCAGCCGTATCCGTGCTGACATCTCTTCCCGGTCCTGCAGCCAGATCCCCGCCATCCTGAAGAAGTAGTGGAGGCCCGTCCGTGCTACCCAGCAACCCATCTCGTCCGTCACCAAGAGGGTGCCGTCTCCCAGGTTCCCCCGACCGCCGGTCGCGTGATCTGGTACGTCGAGAACGCGACCGATGCCGCGAACGCCCACTCCTGCACCGCTCTCTCCCAGTCCGTCTGGGCTCGTCCCCCGAAGAAAACGAGCCGCCCGATAGCCTGGAGACGCTCCTGCGCCTACTATCCCCAGGCCGTTCCCCGGCACCTACTAAAACGCCTCCGGCTGACCTTCCTCGCTCCTCCTCCGTCTCTCCGGTCCGCCATCTTACTTCAGGGGAAGCCGAAACACGCCTACTCGGGATCCTACTTCCGCCATCACTGTCCCTGCCGAGCGAAACATCCGCTGACGTACCCGGGACCTCTGCATCCACGAAACCGCTCACACGCCTCTTCGTACTGCTCGCCAAAGCAGAGCCTTTCTTCCTCAGCCTACCGGAGGACCGCATCGCGACATCCGGACTTAGCCTCTCCGGTGGTCTCGCCCTCCTCGCCCTGGGGCCACGAGAAGAAACCGGTAAAGGTGGAGATAGACCCGGTCCTGCAGTGAGCTGACCCACACGCTCCTCCAGCCACGATGTACCGAATTGGAGAGCCGAATGGCGAATCTGCTCTAACAAACTGTCCAAACTCGCCATGGTAGGCTAGTAGAGATGAATGAATTTCTAATTTCTCCCTAACAGGTCTTCACAGCTTCTTATAAATTTTACTAAACTGCGCAACACCCTCAGGCAACAGCTGTATATATAACCTTATTTTGTTTTATCTCCCTCTGTTGCTACCGTAAACTCACCTATCATGAATATGACCCCACCCCTGCTGTCACTCACCCCGTCCTCCTAGGGTCAGGCAAAGGCCAAAACAACTCCCCCTCCCATCTGGGGTCACCCAAAGGGCAGCCTGTGTCCCATACCAAAATCCAGGCCTGATCAAGGCGCCCTTCCTCTTATATTGGATTATCCAGGGCTTCCAGTCTCTTAGGAGGTTCATAAACTATGGTTATGTACAAACTTGACAAGACATCTGCTTACTTTGGTTCTTTTGAGGATTAGTTCCATTTTCTTCATACTTTATTGTACTAGGATTTCTTAGCTCATAAAAAGAACCTTGATCTCACTCTTGCCCAAATAATATATCACCCAGTTACCCACACCCTCTTTTTAAACGCCAAGCGAAGAAAGAAAGTGCTGTAAGACACACTGTTCCTTTGAAGTTGTTTCAGAACAAAATACATCTTTGAAACTAGATTGTCTTCAGATCCTACATGCTTGCTCCACTGAACATATTAATGCTGTAGGTACACCTATGGTTTTTAATACTAACGATTATGGATATCACCCTTTGTACTAGTATTGGTCGTTATATGCAAACCCCATAGCTTAATACCACTGCCTATCCCGCCGATACCTGGAACACTCAGGGTCTGAGCTCCAGGGTTCTAGGCGTGTATAGTCACATTCTCACTCTTGCAATGCCTGCTTACCTTCTACCTTCTAGGTATTGGGACACCCCTCCTAATTATTGAGTTTAGGTGTTTCAGCCGCACACCTTTGCTAACACGTGTATGGAATCAAACACACAGGCATATAAAGTTAATTATATGTGTATTTTTGCTATATTAATGTTCCTGGAGGGCTAAGCCAAATGCCAAATGATTTAGGTAAACTATAAAAACACTCAGGAGCCGTGGCAACTGGTGGTTTATGTGGATAAGTGCAAGATAATGCCCCTGGGGCATAAAAACCCAAGGGGAATGCATAAAATAGTTGATGTTGAGGTTGGGACTGTATGAAAGGAAAGGGGTTTGGGTGGTATGTGATTAAAAACACGGAAATACATAAAGGGAATCAGCCAGATAAAGGAGGAGAGTATATTTAAAAGAAGAGAAACTACCAAAACCAAAGGACATAGATTTAAGTTAGAGGGGCAAATCAGGAAATATTACTTTACAAAGGTTGTGGATGCATGGAATAGCCTTGCAACAGAAGTGGTAGAGGTTAATAGAGTGAAGGAGTTTAAGCATGCGAGGGATAGACATTGTGCATATATATATATATATATATATAGAGAGAGAGAGAGAGAGATATATAAATATATATATATATATATATATATATATATATCCCTCTCTCTATATATATATATACACGTCTGCACTCATCGTTCACAAGACACAGGAAGGTACTAAATGACAACCACAAGTGACAGTTGATGTAAGGCAGCGTGGCCTACTGGTAGAAGGCACTGGAGGAGGCGGGCTCCAGTCTCAATGAGAGCGTGGGTTCGATTCCCACCGCTGCCATTCACTTTTTAAAATCCCAATAATGCCATTAAGCCCTCCAAAATATTATGTCAATTTATGTCAATTCAATTTATGCCCTCATACCATGGGGGGGAAATAATGTGCACAAAAAGGCAACAACAACAAAAAAAAACATTGGGTATTTGTCACTCACGGTGGTTCGGGCTGTGGATCCTCGCTGCAGTACAAGGAAAGGCGCCCCAAACGGTGATGGCGAGCAATGCAGGAACAGATGGTATAAGGAGCAGACAATCGGATAGTCGGGATCACGAGCAGAGATCAGGACTGGCAGCAAACACGGATAGTCGGGGTCACGGGCAGAGGTCAGGGCAGGCAGCAATCAACGGATAGTCAGGTACAAACTGGGTTCAGGTAGAGGCAGGCGGCAAACAACGGGTGGTCAGGTTCAGGCAGAGTTCAGGCAACAAAAAGGCAAATAGATACAGGAACGCTAGTGTAGGCAATAAAGGCTCTATCACAGGCAAGGTATAGCTCTCAACTGAAGGTTTAAATATCCCTCCATCCCTAGATCCTCCTACCCACTTAATTAAGTGGGAGGAGGAAAAAAGATAAAGGGTCCCTTTAAATCCCCTCATGAATATTCATGAGATAACCGTTCGCGCATGCGCGAACGGCTCTCATGACGTCTCGGCGCGCGTCCCGTCTGGATCACTCGATCCACACGGGGGCGCGCGTCCCGCAGCCGGATAGACCTCGCCGCGTTTCCCGCGAGCGGGACGAGCCGGGAGCTGCCTGCGCGAGCTGCGTCTCGGCTCCCCCGCACGAGGACACCGCGGATCCGCTGGCGAGGTAACAGTACCCCCCCGTCTACAAGAGCCATCCTGGCGATCAGAGGCTGGCTTCAGAGGGAATTTTTTATGAAAAGAACGAATCTTGGCTGGAGCATGGACATCCGAGGCAAGAACCCAAGAACTCTCCTCAGGACCGTATCCCTTCCATCTAATAAAATACTGGAGTCTCCCTTGTTTCTTTCTAGAGTCTAGGATTGTCTGTACCTCGTATTCTTCTTCGCCCTGAACCATTACAGGGTCGGGAGTACGAACCGTAGAGGAGTATTGATTTTTAACTACTGGTTTTAATAAAGAAACATGAAATGCGTTATGAATGCGTAGCGTCTTGGGGAGCACAAGCGAATAGGTAACTCTGTTAATCTGTGTCCTAATCTTATATGGGCCAATATATTTAGGCCCAAGGGTTCTGGCAGGTTGTTGGAGATGAAGATACTTTGTGGAAAGCCACACATAGTCCCCGGGGTTGAGCATCGGTCCAGTTGAACGATACTTATCGGCTGTTTTCTTTTGCAACCGTTTGGTTTGCTTTAACTGTTCAGAAATAAGTGCCCAATGATCACGCAAGACCTGGAATTGGGCTTCGGCTGCTGGAACCCCCGTGGTACTGGTTTCTTGAGGCCACAATGACGGTTCATAACCATGAACCGCTTTAAACGGAGACATCTGTAGTGACTCGTGAAATGAGCTGTTGTATGACCATTCGGCGAGATACAAAAGCGTTGACCAATCAGACTGGTCCTCTGAAACATACATTCTCAGATATTGTTTAAGAACTTGATTCGTTCTCTCCGCTTGACCATTGGATTGTGGATGGTGGGAGGAAGAGAAATGTAACTCAATCCCCATAAGTCTACACATTGCTCTCCAGAACTTCGAAATAAACTGTGAACCTCTGTCAGAAATAATTATTTGAGGAACCCCGTGAAGTCTTATAATTTCCTTCATGAAGATGTCAGCTAGTGTACTAGCTGACGGAAGCTTAGCGAGAGCGATAAAATGTGCTTGTTTGCTAAACAAATCTACCACTACTAAAATAGTTGTATGTCCACGAGAAGGAGGTAGGTCCGTAACAAAGTCCATGGCTAAGTGCTGCCATGGTCGGTCTGGGACAGGTAACGGACATAATAACCCCGCTGGTCGAGTATGTGGTATCTTATTATGACCACATACAGTACACGCTTGTACAAAGTCAGAAATGTCACGATTCATAGTAGGCCACCAGAAGTTCCTCTGCAGAAGAAATTTTACGTTCCGAGTTCCCCGATGACCAGCTACTGGAGAAGCATGACCCCAGGACAGAACAGCTTTACGAAAGCGTGGTTGCACATAAAGTCTCCCAGGAGGTGGAATTTGCCTTCGGGGACGGGGCGTCTGAGATTTAGAAATGTGCCACATGAGGGTACTGTGTATGGTGGCAATTATCTTTGTAGGTGGAACAATAGGTTCGACAGAAGTTTCAACATTAGACGCCTCATGCTGTCTAGACAGTGCATCGGCCTTAGTATTCTTTGAACCCGGTCGAAAGGAAATAGAAAAATTAAACCGCGTAAAAAATAATGCCCATCGAGCTTGTCGAGGATTGAGTCGTTTGGCATTTTCGATATACACTAGGTTTTTGTGGTCGGTGAGTATGGTAACGGGAGTTACAGTCCCTTCAAGCAGATGTCGCCATTCTTCCAATGCCAACTTAATGGCCAGCAATTCTCGGTTCCCTATATCGTAATTTTGTTCGGCCGACGAAAAAGTTTTAGAAAAATAGGAACAAGGATGAAGGCGATTAGAAATCTGATCTCGTTGAGATAAAATAGCTCCAGCCCCAGTTTCTGATGCGTCCACTTCCAAGATAAAAGGTAAATCAGGATTGGGGCGTTTTAAGATAGGTGCTGTAGTAAAGGCCAATTTTAGTCTTTCAAAGGCCTTACTTGCTTCAGGGGTCCAAGATTTAGGATTTGCCCCTTTTCTAGTCAGTGCAATGATTGGAGCGATAATCTGAGAGAAATTCCGAATGAAGCGACGATAATAATTGGCGAAGCCTACAAATCGCTGAATACCCTTGATATCTGAAGGCTCCTCCCAGTCTTTGATGGCTGTTAGTTTGTCAGGATCCATCTCTAATTGTCCAGCAGATAGAATGTATCCTAAAAACTTCACCTTGTCACAATGGAACTCGCATTTCTCAACTTTAGCAAATAAAGAATGTTCCCTTAACCTTTGTAATACTTGACAGACGTGTTGCCGATGTTCTTTCAAATTTTTTGAGTAAATCAGAATGTCATCGAGATAGACCATTACATGGGATAGCAACATGTCACGAAAAATATCATTCACGAAACTCTGGAACACTGCCGGGGCATTACATAGCCCAAAAGGCATCACAAGATACTCATAATGTCCATATCTCGTGTTGAAAGCCGTCTTCCATTCATCCCCTTCTTGTATTCTAATCAGGTTATAGGCCCCCCGTAGATCAAGCTTGGTAAAGATAGTAGCGTCTTTCAGTTGATCATAAAGTTCAGTTATGAGGGGTAGCGGGTATTTGTTTTTGATGGTTATTTTATTCAGACCCCTATAATCAATGCATGGACGCAAAGAACCGTCTTTTTTGGCAATGAAAAAGAAGCCCGCTCCTGCCGGAGACGCAGAAGGTCTGATGAAACCTTTCTTTAAACTCTCTTCTATATACTGGGCCAAGGCTTGATTTTCAGGTTGGGACAATGGATATGTGTGCCCTTTAGGTGGGTTGGTGCCGGGTAACAATTTTATTGTACAATCGTACGCCCGATGGGGAGGTAAGGTTTCCGCTTTTCTTTTAGAAAACACCTCCAAATATTCCCAATATTGAGGAGGTACCAGATGACGAGGATCCTGAGCCGGTACTTCGAGCATTAAACTCAACTTGGTAGAAGGGCTGCAACAGTTCTTTAAACATTCTTTACTCCAAGCCAGAATCTGTCCCTCTCTCCAGTCTATGCTGGGATTATGTTGTCGGAGCCATGACATTCCTAGAATGACCGGGATATGAGGACTGGATAGTACATTAAATTGTATTTCTTCCGAATGAAGTATTCCGATGACTGCACCAATAACCTCAGTTTGAAAGGACACGATCCCAGTTCCCAGAGGCGAACCATCTAATGCGGCAATTGAGGTCTTCTGGGTCCTAGGTTGTAAAGGAATTCTGTGTTCCAAGGCCCAAGATTTGTCAATAAAATTTTCAGCCGCCCCAGAATCAATGAAAGCTTGAGTGGCCACTTGGTGGCCTGTCCACTGCAGCTGGATGGGAACCAAAAGTCTCTGCGACTGAGGAGGTGTAGCGACAGTAGTACTTAGTGAAGCACCTCCAACCTCCACTAAGTTCTGGCGTTTCGCGGTTTCCTAGGGCAAGCATAAATCAAGTGTCCTTTTTGACCACAATATAAGCATAGTCCCAAAGTTCTGCGGCGTTGCTTCTCTTCAGCAGATAGATGGAGCACCGGACCTATTTCCATAGGTTCAGCAACGGCAGCAGCAGGTTCAACAGGTGCAGGAGCGGCATGTTGTGTCCAAGGCCTTAATTGATGAGGCCTTCTATCGCGTTCTCGGTCGCGTTCGAACTTCCTTTCCTGACCTCTGGCTTCTAGACGTAAACACAGGGTGATCAAATTTTCTAGGTCATGAGGTATGTCACGGTAGGTGAGAGCATCTTTAATGGGTCCATTCAAACCCCTGCGAAAGGCTGCTTTCAGCGCACTGACATTCCAGTCTGTCTCGTACGCTAATGTGCGGAATTCAACGGCGTATTGAGCCACAGACCTTCTTCCCTGTTGGACTTCCATCAAATTGGATTCTGCAGCTTCTCGCCTCCCAGGAGCATCAAAGACAGCACGAAAAGATGTAATAAAGACGTCTGCATCTTCCAAAATAGGCGAGTTCTGCTCTAGCAGTGGTGATGCCCACGCCAACGCTTCTCCTTTTAATAAGTTTATAATAAAAGTCACTCGGTTGCAATGGGAGGAGAAGGTTTGAGGATGGGCCCGGAAGTGTAATGCACACTGATTCAGGAAGCCGCGGCACTCTTGAGGATCACCAGAAAACTTGTCCGGTAGTGGCATCTTAGGTGCTTTAGCCGGAGTGCTTTGCCCCGGCACAGGAGGTGAAGAATCCGAGGATGCCCCTTGCTGCATAGTTGGGGACAGATTCGTAGCCATCGATCTTAGCAGGTCTGCCACGTCGTCCAATTTCCGCTCCAAGGATTGGAGTTGGGAAGCGTGAGCAGCAAGAACTTGATCCTGTCTGTCTTGTCTGTTGGACATCCTTGCCAAGTCTGCGGGATCCATGGTAAGGCCTGTGATACTGTCACTCACGGTGGTTCAGGCTGTGGATCCTCGCTGCAGTACAAGGAAAGGCGCCCCAAACGGTGATGGCGAGCAATGCAGGAACAGATGGTATAAGGAGCAGACAATCGGATAGTCGGGGTCACGAGC
Organism: Spea bombifrons; assembly: GCF_027358695.1. NCBI lineage: Eukaryota > Metazoa > Chordata > Amphibia > Anura > Pelobatidae > Spea > Spea bombifrons. The sequence goes on along the minus strand of NC_071087.1, from coordinate 80,011,683 downwards.
AGAGATCAGGACTGGCAGCAAACACGGATAGTCGGGGTCACGGGCAGAGGTCAGGGCAGGCAGCAATCAACGGATAGTCAGGTACAAACTGGGTTCAGGTAGAGGCAGGCGGCAAACAACGGGTGGTCAGGTTCAGGCAGAGTTCAGGCAACAAAAAGGCAAATAGATACAGGAACGCTAGTGTAGGCAATAAAGGCTCTATCACAGGCAAGGTATAGCTCTCAACAGAAGGTTTAAATATCCCTCCATCCCTAGATCCTCCTACCCACTTAATTAAGTGGGAGGAGGAAAAAAGATAAAGGGTCCCTTTAAATCCCCTCATGAATATTCATGAGATAACCGTTCGCGCATGCGCGAACGGCTCTCATGACGTCTCGGCGTGCGTCCCGTCTGGATCACTCGATCCACACGGGGGCGCGCGTCCCGCAGCCGGACAGACCTCGCCGTGTTTCCCGCGAGCGGGACGAGCCGGGAGCTGCCTGCGCGAGCTGCGTCTCGGCTCCCCCGCACGAGGACACCGCGGATCCGCTGGCGAGGTAACAGTATTTCTAAACAAAACTCAAGACAAACAGTATAATCTATTTAGCAGGTTTTTTTCATTATTTTTAGCAAAAGTGAGCAAAAGTCATATTTTAGCTGTGGTGACTCTCGTGAGAGTAGTCACCACAGCTAAGAGTAGGCCTTTTTTAATCTTTTTCAATTTTATATGATTAAAAACGTGTTACACTATATCGTATTTCCCTTGTGCTTTCTACGGTATGAACCAGCGCCATCTACTATATGTTGGAGGTTGGGATCTGAAAAAAGAAAAGAAAAAAAGACAAGCCGATATACTGAGCAGTATTTTAATCTGTGAGTGGAACTACAGAGGGGGAGATTGTGTATTTAAAATCGTATCACACAGTGTGTACGATGTTTGTTTTTTTCTATTTTATAATACCCTGATATTTGAGGAAAAAGAAGAGGAAGATAAATTGTATTCTCAAATGAAGCTCTTCAGGACCATCTAACAGTTTACTTAAGTATCATGTTTTACTTTTGTGATAATACTATTTTGTTATATTCTGTTACAATTGTATCATAGCGCTCCACCTGTAGAAATGTTGCAGGAACAGTGTGCAATCTGACCTTCAATAGACTGCATTGTGTCAAGCGATTATGCTCAGGAAGGGACACCAACAAGGAGCAAACTAAAGGAATGGGATGCTCTATAACTCTTGAAAAAAAGCAAAACAACTCCTTTCTGACCTTTAGGGTCCACCCTCCATTGAATGCTGTTTAGTACACTTCATAAAGTTATTCCATGGGGTTTACTAAAAAGAAACATATATGCATGGAAAGACATCTCCAAACCACCAAGCATATCTGTTTAGCTCTCCCTTCCCACATTTCACTTGGTCTCCTCTCACATCTCCAACACCAGGGGGCCTCAAATTAAAAGTAAAAAGGTAAATCCTCATAGTTTCAAATATCACATTAAAATGTCACTTAAAAGGAAATGTAAAATGTAATCTTTTCAATAAAATTAATGGATTAGCATCTTTGTGATTTACATTTGCAAATTTTGTTTTTTTTAAATAAAGCTGTAGTATTTAGTTATATGCTTCAACGTGCTTTGTGACCAATGGAACCTCTCCTGCCAGCTATCATTGTGTCATCATAGTAGAAGTCTCATATGTTACGCTGGCTCTCCACACACACAGAGCGCAAACACTTTTGAAGGACCATCTCAAGACAGCTGGCTACCTGGCAAAATGATCTGCGGAGTGTCGGCTCCCCGGCAAAGAGATCCGCAGAGCGTCAGGTTTCCATCAACAGATTTGAAGACTGTCAACATGTCTATGTATTTCTTGTTGCTATGACATTTTAAGAAAAAAATGCTCTACATTTTAGTACTAGTCAGAGTTAGCCTCTTAGTGCCCAGAGGGAGGGGCAGTTCTTCGAGCCATGGCTTCCCAGAGATTTCCTTCAATAAAACAAGGTTTTTTCTTTCCTCCGTGCTGAAGAATGACTCTTCGTGAGTCCAGAGGCAGCTCCATCTTTAAACTATCCATACAATGTTTACTATTAAATAAAAAGGTTTGTTCTCATAATTGTTGCTGTCTATGAGTAATTCTTTCAAATTACTATCACCTTTAGTTAAAATGGTATTATTCCAAAAAGTCTACAATGCTGTGCTAATGAAACTTATTTTTGGACTACCAATTTGATTTTATGTCATTGAAATTTGGTGTTACTGTGAAATAGACATCAAATGTTTTAGTTATTTATTGTAAAAACACATCTAACTCATTTAACACATCTATTAAAACTAAAGCAAACACAGTCGTTAGCTGAATGTGTTCAATGACAATAGCAAAAGGAACACCTTTGTCACCAACTTTCTGTGTGACACAGATCCAGACGGGTATTTACAATGCCGGCACCCGTACTATTGTTCTTGTCTCGTCTACCGTTTGCCGGAGAACTCGCCGCAAAAGTTCTTCTCCCAGCAAAACAGTACAAGTGGAAAAACCCCAAGTAACGTCCACCAGGGTACCGATGATCCTAACAGTGAGGAGGCTCCAGAATAAGTAGATAAATATGTTTAAATGATAGTTCTTGAGTATGCCAGGTGAAGTTTCTGAAACGGCGCGAATACCACAGAGAATGGGAAAATCGTGTCTGGGGCACGATTCGCTAAATTAGTGAAACCCCCCAAAAAAACAAATGTAGTCAAGCTCAGAATCACAACCAGAGCGGGACGTCAGGCGGGCCAAAGGTCATACGCTAGATGGCTAGTCAGATAAACAGGGGTTAAATTCCAGAGCGTGTAGTCAGGCGGACCGGGTCATACACAGGACGGAAACAAATTCGAATCGCTGAGCAAAAGGAAGGTCAGGAACGCCAAGGGTCGGGAACAAAAATGCAACCAACTTGATATCAAAGCGAGGACCACGCCAGGGAATAGTCCATGCGGTTGCCGGGCAGAGTACCACAGCCGCTGCTGGGTAGACCCCAGTCCTAGAAATTGGTAATTAAACCACGGTTCCCAAACGAGCTCCCTCTCTGTAACCATCACCAAGTATTGCCCACCACAAGCTTAATGTACCCTCAAAAGAGCATCCGTAACGACGCTGTTCCAATTGTCGGCAGGCATCGTCGCGGTCCCTAGCTGCCGCACAGTTCCATGAATTTGTGGCTAGGTCCCGGTCAGGCGCATCGAGTGTTTCCTGGCTTGCAGACCCCCCATGGCCGGCTAGTGCATGGGAGTCTGGTTCCAACAGACCAGACGGGGTTTTCCGTTCACCCTGTGTTCCCCAGACAAGGGACTGGGCAAGCAGGTAAGGAGTCTCCCCAGAAATCCAAAAGTGCCCTACTCCCACACTCAAACATAACCCCACGAGTCTTCAGCCTTAAAGGGTTAACTTGACACTTAAGCTTAACATTGGAAGCTTTTAGCTAATTACTAAAAACCATATATTTTTATGTAAGTAACATTCTATCAAGCGTTGTCAACATTTCATGAGGATTTTAAAAAACAAAACAAAAAGATTTTGTCTTTAAAGAGCAAACCTTTGCTAGAGACGGACTCTATGCATTGTTAGTGACTCTCGTGAGAGTAGTCACCACGGCTATGTAGGCGACGTATGTATTTCAGGAATCTGGTAAAGAAGGAAAAGAGATCCCTGGTCTTGTGAGCTTACAGTCTCTTAGGAGGTTCATAAACTATGGTTAGGTACAAACTTGACAAGACATCTGCTTACTTTGGTTCTTTTGAGGATTAGTTCCATTTTCTTCATACTTTATTGTACTAGGATTTCTTAGCTCATAAAAAGAACCTTGATCTCACTCTTGCCCAAATAATATATCACCCAGTTACCCACACCCTCTTTTTAAACGCCAAGCAAAGAAAGAAAGTGCTGTAAGACACACTGTTCCTTTGAAGTTGTTTCAGAAAAAAATACATCTTTGAAACTAAATTGTCTTCAGATCCTACATGCTTGCTCCACTGAACATATTAATGCTGTAGGTACACTTATGGATTTTAATACTAACGATTATGGATATCACCCTTTGTACTAGTATTGGTCGTTATATGCAAACCCCATAGCTTAATACCACTGCCTATCCCGCCGATACCTGGAACACTCAGGGTCTGAGCTCCAGGGTTCTAGGCGTGTATAGTCAGATCCTCACTCTTGCAATGCCTGCTTACCTTCTACCTTCTAGGTATTGGGACACCCCTCCTAATTATTGAGTTTAGGTGTTTCAGCCGCACACCTTTGCTAACACGTGTATGGAATCAAACACACAGGCATATAAAGTTAATTATATGTGTATTTTTGCTATATTAATGTTCCTGGAGGGCTAAGCCAAATGCCAAATGATTTAGGTAAACTATAAAAACACTCAGGAGCCGTGGCAACTGGTGTTTTATGTGGATAAGTGCAAGATAATGCCCCTGGGGCATAAAAACCCAAGGGGAATGCATAAAATAGTTGATGTTGAGGTTGGGACTGTATGAAAGGAAAGGGGTTTGGGTGGTATGTGATTAAAAACATGGAAATACATAAAGGGAATCAGCCAGATAAAGGAGGAGAGTATATTTAAAAGAAGAGAAACTACCAAAACCAAAGGACATAGATTTAAATTAGAGGGGCAAATCAGGAAATATTACTTTACAAAGGTTGTGGATGCATGGAATAGCCTTGCAACAGAAGTGGTAGAGGTTAATAGAGTGAAGGAGTTTAAGCATGCGAGGGATAGACATTGTGCATATATATATATATATATAGAGAGAGATATATATAAATATATATATATATATATATATATATATATATCTCTATATATATATATATATATATATATATATATACACGTCTGCACTCATCGTTCACAAGACACAGGAAGGTACTAAATGACAACCACAAGTGACAGTTGATGTAAGGCAGCGTGGCCTACTGGTAGAAGGCACTGGAGGAGGCGGGCTCCAGTCTCAATGAGAGCGTGGGTTCGATTCCCACCGCTGCCATTCACTTTTTAAAATCCCAATAATGCCATTAAGCCCTCCAAAATATTTTGTCAATTTATGTCAATTCAATTTATGCCCTCATACCATGGGGGGGAAATAATGTGCACAAAAAGGCAACAACAACAAAAAAAAACATTGGGTATTTCTAAACAAAACTCAAGACAAACAGTATAATCTATTTAGCAGGTTTTTTTCATTATTTTTAGCAAAAGTGAGCAAAAGTCATATTTTAGCTGTGGTGACTCTCGTGAGAGTAGTCACCACAGCTAAGAGTAGGCCATTTTTAATCTTTTTCAATTTTATATGATTAAAAACGTGTTACACTATATCGTATTTCCCTTGTGCTTTCTACGGTATGAACCAGCGCCATCTACTATATGTTGGAGGTTGGGATCTGAAAAAAGAAAAGAAAAAAAGACAAGCCGATATACTGAGCAGTATTTTAATCTGTGAGTGGAACTACAGAGGGGGAGATTGTGTATTTAAAATCGTATCACACAGTGTGTACGATGTTTGTTTTTTTCTATTTTATAATACCCTGATATTTGAGGAAAAAGAAGAGGAAGATAAATTGTATTCTCAAATGAAGCTCTTCAGGACCATCTAACAGTTTACTTAAGTATCATGTTTTACTTTTGTGATAATACTATTTTGTTATATTCTGTTACAATTGTATCATAGCGCTCCACCTGTAGAAATGTTGCAGGAACAGTGTGCAATCTGACCTTCAATAGACTGCATTGTGTCAAGCGATTATGCTCAGGAAGGGACACCAACAAGGAGCAAACTAAAGGAATGGGATGCTCTATAACTCTTGAAAAAAAGCAAAACAACTCCTTTCTGACCTTTAGGGTCCACCCTCCACTGAATGCTGTTTAGTACACTTCATAAAGTTATTCCATGGGGTTTACTAAAAAGAAACATATATGCATGGAAAGACATCTCCAAACCACCAAGCATATCTGTTTAGCTCTCCCTTCCCACATTTCACTTGGTCTCCTCTCACATCTCCAACACCAGGGGGCCTCAAATTAAAAGTAAAAAGGTAAATCCTCATAGTTTCAAATATCACATTAAAATGTCACTTAAAAGGAAATGTAAAATGTAATCTTTTCAATAAAATTAATGGATTAGCATCTTTGTGATTTACATTTGCAAATTTTGTTTTTTTTTAAATAAAGCTGTAGTATTTAGTTATATGCTTCAACGTGCTTTGTGACCAATGGAACCTCTCCTGCCAGCTATCATTGTGTCATCATAGTAGAAGTCTCATATGTTACGCTGGCTCTCCACACACACAGAGCGCAAACACTTTTGAAGGACCATCTCAAGACAGCTGGCTACCTGGCAAAATGATCTGCGGAGTGTCGGCTCCCCGGCAAAGAGATCCGCAGAGCGTCAGGTTTCCATCAACAGATTTGAAGACTGTCAACATGTCTATGTATTTCTTGTTGCTATGACATTTTAAGAAAAAAATGCTCTACATTTTAGTACTAGTCAGAGTTAGCCTCTTAGTGCCCAGAGGGAGGGGCAGTTCTTCGAGCCATGGCTTCCCAGAGATTTCCTTCAATAAAACAAGGTTTTTTCTTTCCTCCGTGCTGAAGAATGACTCTTCGTGAGTCCAGAGGCAGCTCCATCTTTAAACTATCCATACAATGTTTACTATTAAATAAAAAGGTTTGTTCTCATAATTGTTGCTGTCTATGAGTAATTCTTTCAAATTACTATCACCTTTAGTTAAAATGGTATTATTCCAAAAAGTCTACAATGCTGTGCTAATGAAACTTATTTTTGGACTACCAATTTGATTTTATGTCATTGAAATTTGGTGTTACTGTGAAATAGACATCAAATGTTTTAGTTATTTATTGTAAAAACACATCTAACTCATTTAACACATCTATTAAAACTAAAGCAAACACAGTCGTTAGCTGAATGTGTTCAATGACAATAGCAAAAGGAACACCTTTGTCACCAACTTTCTGTGTGACACAGATCCAGACGGGTATTTACAATGCCGGCACCCGTACTATTGTTCTTGTCTCGTCTACCGTTTGCCGGAGAACTCGCCGCAAAAGTTCTTCTCCCAGCAAAACAGTACAAGTGGAAAAACCCCAAGTAACGTCCACCAGGGTACCGATGATCCTAACAGTGAGGAGGCTCCAGAATAAGTAGATAAATATGTTTAAATGATAGTTCTTGAGTATGCCAGGTGAAGTTTCTGAAACGGCGCGAATACCACAGAGAATGGGAAGATCGTGTCTGGGGCACGATTCGCTAAATTAGTGAAACCCCCCAAAAAAACAAATGTAGTCAAGCTCAGAATCACAACCAGAGCGGGACGTCAGGCGGGCCAAAGGTCATACACTAGATGGCTAGTCAGATAAACAGGGGTTAAATTCCAGAGCGTGTAGTCAGGCGGACCGGGTCATACACAGGACGGAAACAAATTCGAATCGCTGAGCAAAAGGAAGGTCAGGAACGCCAAGGGTCGGGAACAAAAGTGCAACCAACTTGATATCAAAGCGAGGACCACGCCAGGGAATAGTCCATGCGGTTGCCGGGCAGAGTACCACAGCCGCTGCTGGGTAGACCCCAGTCCTAGAAATTGGTAATTAAACCACGGTTCCCAAACGAGCTCCCTCTCTGTAACCATCACCAAGTATTGCCCACCACAAGCTTAATGTACCCTCAAAAGAGCATCCGTAACGACGCTGTTCCAATTGTCGGCAGGCATCGTCGCGGTCCCTAGCTGCCGCACAGTTCCATGAATTTGTGGCTAGGTCCCGGTCAGGCGCATCGAGTGTTTCCTGGCTTGCAGACCCCCCATGGCCGGCTAGTGCATGGGAGTCTGGTTCCAACAGACCAGACGGGGTTTTCCGTTCACCCTGTGCTCCCCAGACAAGGGACTGGGCAAGCAGGTAAGGAGTCTCCCCAGAAATCCAAAAGTGCCCTACTCCCACACTCAAACATAACCCCACGAGTCTTCAGCCTTAAAGGGTTAACTTGACACTTAAGCTTAACATTGGAAGCTTTTAGCTAATTACTAAAAACCATATATTTTTATGTAAGTAACATTCTATAAAGCGTTGTCAACATTTCATGAGGATTTTAAAAAACAAAACAAAAAGATTTTGTCTTTAAAGAGCAAACCTTTGCTAGAGACGGACTCTATGCATTGTTAGTGACTCTCGTGAGAGTAGTCACCACGGCTATGTAGGCGACGTATGTATTTCAGGAATCTGGTAAAGAAGGAAAAGAGATCCCTGGTCTTGTGAGCTTACAGTCTCTTAGGAGGTTCATAAACTATGGTTATGTACAAACTTGACAAGACATCTGCTTACTTTGGTTCTTTTGAGGATTAGTTCCATTTTCTTCATACTTTATTGTACTAGGATTTCTTAGCTCATAAAAAGAACCTTGATCTCACTCTTGCCCAAATAATATATCACCCAGTTACCCACACCCTCTTTTTAAACGCCAAGCAAAGAAAGAAAGTGCTGTAAGACACACTGTTCCTTTGAAGTTGTTTCAGAAAAAAATACATCTTTGAAACTAAATTGTCTTCAGATCCTACATGCTTGCTCCACTGAACATATTAATGCTGTAGGTACACCTATGGTTTTTAATACTAACGATTATGGATATCACCCTTTGTACTAGTATTGGTCGTTATATGCAAACCCCATAGCTTAATACCACTGCCTATCCCGCCGATACCTGGAACACTCAGGGTCTGAGCTCCAGGGTTCTAGGCGTGTATAGTCACATTCTCACTCTTGCAATGCCTGCTTACCTTCTACCTTCTAGGTATTGGGACACCCCTCCTAATTATTGAGTTTAGGTGTTTCAGCCGCACACCTTTGCTAACACGTGTAAGGAATCAAACACACAGGCATATAAAGTTAATTATATGTGTATTTTTGCTATATTAATGTTCCTGGAGGGCTAAGCCAAATGCCAAATGATTTAGGTAAACTATAAAAACACTCAGGAGCCGTGGCAACTGGTATTTTATGTGGATAAGTGCAAGATAATGCCCCTGGGGCATAAAAACCCAAGGGGAATGCATAAAATAGTTGATGTTGAGGTTGGGACTGTATGAAAGGAAAGGGGTTTGGGTGGTATGTGATTAAAAACATGGAAATACATAAAGGGAATCAGCCAGATAAAGGAGGAGAGTATATTTAAAAGAAGAGAAACTACCAAAACCAAAGGACATAGATTTAAATTAGAGGGGCAAATCAGGAAATATTACTTTACAAAGGTTGTGGATGCATGGAATAGCCTTGCAACAGAAGTGGTAGAGGTTAATAGAGTGAAGGAGTTTAAGCATGCGAGGGATAGACATTGTGCATATATATATATATATATAGAGAGAGAGAGAGATATATAAATATATATATATATATATATCTCTATATATATATATATATATACACGTCTGCACTCATCGTTCACAAGACACAGGAAGGTACTAAATGACAACCACAAGTGACAGTTGATGTAAGGCAGCGTGGCCTACTGGTAGAAGGCACTGGAGGAGGCGGGCTCCAGTCTCAATGAGAGCGTGGGTTCGATTCCCACCGCTGCCATTCACTTTTTAAAATCCCAATAATGCCATTAAGCCCTCCAAAATATTTTGTCAATTTATGTCAATTCAATTTATGCCCTCATACCATGGGGGGGGGAAATAATGTGCACAAAAAGGCAACAACAACAAAAAAAAACATTGGGTATTTCTAAACAAAACTCAAGACAAACAGTATAATCTATTTAGCAGGTTTTTTTCATTATTTTTAGCAAAAGTGAGCAAAAGTCATATTTTAGCTGTGGTGACTCTCGTGAGAGTAGTCACCACAGCTAAGAGTAGGCCATTTTTAATCTTTTTCAATTTTATATGATTAAAAACGTGTTACACTATATCGTATTTCCCTTGTGCTTTCTACGGTATGAACCAGCGCCATCTACTATATGTTGGAGGTTGGGATCTGAAAAAAGAAAAGAAAAAAAGACAAGCCGATATACTGAGCAGTATTTTAATCTGTGAGTGGAACTACAGAGGGGGAGATTGTGTATTTAAAATCGTATCACACAGTGTGTACGATGTTTGTTTTTTTCTATTTTATAATACCCTGATATTTGAGGAAAAAGAAGAGGAAGATAAATTGTATTCTCAAATGAAGCTCTTCAGGACCATCTAACAGTTTACTTAAGTATCATGTTTTACTTTTGTGATAATACTATTTTGTTATATTCTGTTACAATTGTATCATAGCGCTCCACCTGTAGAAATGTTGCAGGAACAGTGTGCAATCTGACCTTCAATAGACTGCATTGTGTCAAGCGATTATGCTCAGGAAGGGACACCAACAAGGAGCAAACTAAAGGAATGGGATGCTCTATAACTCTTGAAAAAAAGCAAAACAACTCCTTTCTGACCTTTAGGGTCCACCCTCCACTGAATGCTGTTTAGTACACTTCATAAAGTTATTCCATGGGGTTTACTAAAAAGAAACATATATGCATGGAAAGATATCTCCAAACCACCAAGCATATCTGTTTAGCTCTCCCTTCCCACATTTCACTTGGTCTCCTCTCACATCTCCAACACCAGGGGGCCTCAAATTAAAAGTAAAAAGGTAAATCCTCATAGTTTCAAATATCACATTAAAATGTCACTTAAAAGGAAATGTAAAATGTAATCTTTTCAATAAAATTAATGGATTAGCATCTTTGTGATTTACATTTGCAAATTTTGTTTTTTTTTAAATAAAGCTGTAGTATTTAGTTATATGCTTCAACGTGCTTTGTGACCAATGGAACCTCTCCTGCCAGCTATCATTGTGTCATCACAGTAGAAGTCTCATATGTTACGCTGGCTCTCCACACACACAGAGCGCAAACACTTTTGAAGGACCATCTCAAGACAGCTGGCTACCTGGCAAAATGATCTGCGGAGTGTCGGCTCCCCGGCAAAGAGATCCGCAGAGCGTCAGGTTTCCATCAACAGATTTGAAGACTGTCAACATGTCTATGTATTTCTTGTTGCTATGACATTTTAAGAAAAAAATGCTCTACATTTTAGTACTAGTCAGAGTTAGCCTCTTAGTGCCCAGAGGGAGGGGCAGTTCTTCGAGCCATGGCTTCCCAGAGATTTCCTTCAATAAAACAAGGTTTTTTCTTTCCTCCGTGCTGAAGAATGACTCTTCGTGAGCCCAGAGGCAGCTCCATCTTTAAACTATCCATACAATGTTTACTATTAAATAAAAAGGTTTGTTCTCATAATTGTTGCTGTCTATGAGTAATTCTTTCAAATTACTATCACCTTTAGTTAAAATGGTATTATTCCAAAAAGTCTACAATGCTGTGCTAATGAAACTTATTTTTGGACTACCAATTTGATTTTATGTCATTGAAATTTGGTGTTACTGTGAAATAGACATCAAATGTTTTAGTTATTTATTGTAAAAACACATCTAACTCATTTAACACATCTATTAAAACTAAAGCAAACACAGTCGTTAGCTGAATGTGTTCAATGACAATAGCAAAAGGAACACCTTTGTCACCAACTTTCTGTGTGACACAGATCCAGACGGGTATTTACAATGCCGGCACCCGTACTATTGTTCTTGTCTCGTCTACCGTTTGCCGGAGAACTCGCCGCAAAAGTTCTTCTCCCAGCAAAACAGTACAAGTGGAAAAACCCCAAGTAACGTCCACCAGGGTACCGATGATCCTAACAGTGAGGAGGCTCCAGAATAAGTAGATAAATATGTTTAAATGATAGTTCTTGAGTATGCCAGGTGAAGTTTCTGAAACGGCGCGAATACCACAGAGAATGGGAAAATCGTGTCTGGGGCACGATTCGCTAAATTAGTGAAACCCCCCAAAAAAACAAATGTAGTCAAGCTCAGAATCACAACCAGAGCGGGACGTCAGGCGGGCCAAAGGTCATACACTAGATGGCTAGTCAGATAAACAGGGGTTAAATTCCAGAGCGTGTAGTCAGGCGGACCGGGTCATACACAGGACGGAAACAAATTCGAATCGCTGAGCAAAAGGAAGGTCAGGAACGCCAAGGGTCGGGAACAAAAATGCAACCAACTTGATATCAAAGCGAGGACCACGCCAGGGAATAGTCCATGCGGTTGCCGGGCAGAGTACCACAGCCGCTGCTGGGTAGACCCCAGTCCTAGAAATTGGTAATTAAACCACGGTTCCCAAACGAGCTCCCTCTCTGTAACCATCACCAAGTATTGCCCACCACAAGCTTAATGTACCCTCAAAAGAGCATCCGTAACGACGCTGTTCCAATTGTCGGCAGGCATCGTCGCGGTCCCTAGCTGCCGCACAGTTCCATGAATTTGTGGCTAGGTCCCGGTCAGGCGCATCGAGTGTTTCCTGGCTTGCAGACCCCCCATGGCCGGCTAGTGCATGGGAGTCTGGTTCCAACAGACCAGACGGGGTTTTCCGTTCACCCTGTGCTCCCCAGACAAGGGACTGGGCAAGCAGGTAAGGAGTCTCCCCAGAAATCCAAAAGTGCCCTACTCCCACACTCAAACATAACCCCACGAGTCTTCAGCCTTAAAGGGTTAACTTGACACTTAAGCTTAACATTGGAAGCTTTTAGCTAATTACTAAAAACCATATATTTTTATGTAAGTAACATTCTATCAAGCGTTGTCAACATTTCATGAGGATTTTAAAAAACAAAACAAAAAGATTTTGTCTTTAAAGAGCAAACCTTTGCTAGAGACGGACTCTATGCATTGTTAGTGACTCTCGTGAGAGTAGTCACCACGGCTATGTAGGCGACGTATGTATTTCAGGAATCTGGTAAAGAAGGAAAAGAGATCCCTGGTCTTGTGAGCTTACAGTCTCTTAGGAGGTTCATAAACTATGGTTATGTACAAACTTGACAAGACATCTGCTTACTTTGGTTCTTTTGAGGATTAGTTCCATTTTCTTCATACTTTATTGTACTAGGATTTCTTAGCTCATAAAAAGAACCTTGATCTCACTCTTGCCCAAATAATATATCACCCAGTTACCCACACCCTCTTTTTAAACGCCAAGCAAAGAAAGAAAGTGCTGTAAGACACACTGTTCCTTTGAAGTTGTTTCAGAAAAAAATACATCTTTGAAACTAAATTGTCTTCAGATCCTACATGCTTGCTCCACTGAACATATTAATGCTGTAGGTACACTTATGGTTTTTAATACTAACGATTATGGATATCACCCTTTGTACTAGTATTGGTCGTTATATGCAAACCCCATAGCTTAATACCACTGCCTATCCCGCCGATACCTGGAACACTCAGGGTCTGAGCTCCAGGGTTCTAGGCGTGTATAGTCACATTCTCACTCTTGCAATGCCTGCTTACCTTCTACCTTCTAGGTATTGGGACACCCCTCCTAATTATTGAGTTTAGGTGTTTCAGCCGCACACCTTTGCTAACACGTGTATGGAATCAAACACACAGGCATATAAAGTTAATTATATGTGTATTTTTGCTATATTAATGTTCCTGGAGGGCTAAGCCAAATGCCAAATGATTTAGGTAAACTATAAAAACACTCAGGAGCCGTGGCAACTGGTGTTTTATGTGGATAAGTGCAAGATAATGCCCCTGGGGCATAAAAACCCAAGGGGAATGCATAAAATAGTTGATGTTGAGGTTGGGACTGTATGAAAGGAAAGGGGTTTGGGTGGTATGTGATTAAAAACATGGAAATACATAAAGGGAATCAGCCAGATAAAGGAGGAGAGTATATTTAAAAGAAGAGAAACTACCAAAACCAAAGGACATAGATTTAAATTAGAGGGGCAAATCAGGAAATATTACTTTACAAAGGTTGTGGATGCATGGAATAGCCTTGCAACAGAAGTGGTAGAGGTTAATAGAGTGAAGGAGTTTAAGCATGCGAGGGATAGACATTGTGCATATATATATATATATATAGAGAGAGATATATATAAATATATATATATATATATATATCTATATATATATATATATATATATATACACGTCTGCACTCATCGTTCACAAGACACAGGAAGGTACTAAATGACAACCACAAGTGACAGTTGATGTAAGGCAGCGTGGCCTACTGGTAGAAGGCACTGGAGGAGGCGGGCTCCAGTCTCAATGAGAGCGTGGGTTCGATTCCCACCGCTGCCATTCACTTTTTAAAATCCCAATAATGCCATTAAGCCCTCCAAAATATTTTGTCAATTTATGTCAATTCAATTTATGCCCTCATACCATGGGGGGGAAATAATGTGCACAAAAAGGCAACAACAACAAAAAAAAACATTGGGTATTTCTAAACAAAACTCAAGACAAACAGTATAATCTATTTAGCAGGTTTTTTTCATTATTTTTAGCAAAAGTGAGAAAAAGTCATATTTTAGCTGTGGTGACTCTCGTGAGAGTAGTCACCACAGCTAAGAGTAGGCCATTTTTAATCTTTTTCAATTTTATATGATTAAAAACGTGTTACACTATATCGTATTTCCCTTGTGCTTTCTACGGTATGAACCAGCGCCATCTACTATATGTTGGAGGTTGGGATCTGAAAAAAGAAAAGAAAAAAAGACAAGCCGATATACTGAGCAGTATTTTAATCTGTGAGTGGAACTACAGAGGGGGAGATTGTGTATTTAAAATCGTATCACACAGTGTGTACGATGTTTGTTTTTTTCTATTTTATAATACCCTGATATTTGAGGAAAAAGAAGAGGAAGATAAATTGTATTCTCAAATGAAGCTCTTCAGGACCATCTAACAGTTTACTTAAGTATCATGTTTTACTTTTGTGATAATACTATTTTGTTATATTCTGTTACAATTGTATCATAGCGCTCCACCTGTAGAAATGTTGCAGGAACAGTGTGCAATCTGACCTTCAATAGACTGCATTGTGTCAAGCGATTATGCTCAGGAAGGGACACCAACAAGGAGCGAACTAAAGGAATGGGATGCTCTATAACTCTTGAAAAAAAGCAAAACAACTCCTTTCTGACCTTTAGGGTCCACCCTCCACTGAATGCTGTTTAGTACACTTCATAAAGTTATTCCATGGGGTTTACTAAAAAGAAACATATATGCATGGAAAGACATCTCCAAACCACCAAGCATATCTGTTTAGCTCTCCCTTCCCACATTTCACTTGGTCTCCTCTCACATCTCCAACACCAGGGGGCCTCAAATTAAAAGTAAAAAGGTAAATCCTCATAGTTTCAAATATCACATTAATATGTCACTTAAAAGGAAATGTAAAATGTAATCTTTTCAATAAAATTAATGGATTAGCATCTTTGTGATTTACATTTGCAAATTTTGTTTTTTTTAAATAAAGCTGTAGTATTTAGTTATATGCTTCAACGTGCTTTGTGACCAATGGAACCTCTCCTGCCAGCTATCATTGTGTCATCACAGTAGAAGTCTCATATGTTACGCTGGCTCTCCACACACACAGAGCGCAAACACTTTTGAAGGACCATCTCAAGACAGCTGGCTACCTGGCAAAATGATCTGCGGAGTGTCGGCTCCCCGGCAAAGAGATCCGCAGAGCGTCAGGTTTCCATCAACAGATTTGAAGACTGTCAACATGTCTATGTATTTCTTGTTGCTATGACATTTTAAGAAAAAAATGCTCTACATTTTAGTACTAGTCAGAGTTAGCCTCTTAGTGCCCAGAGGGAGGGGCAGTTCTTCGAGCCATGGCTTCCCAGAGATTTCCTTCAATAAAACAAGGTTTTTTCTTTCCTCCGTGCTGAAGAATGACTCTTCGTGAGTCCAGGGGCAGCTCCATCTTTAAACTATCCATACAATGTTTACTATTAAATAAAAAGGTTTGTTCTCATAATTGTTGCTGTCTATGAGTAATTCTTTCAAATTACTATCACCTTTAGTTAAAATGGTATTATTCCAAAAAGTCTACAATGCTGTGCTAATGAAACTTATTTTTGGACTACCAATTTGATTTTATGTCATTGAAATTTGGTGTTACTGTGAAATAGACATCAAATGTTTTAGTTATTTATTGTAAAAACACATCTAACTCATTTAACACATCTATTAAAACTAAAGCAAACACAGTCGTTAGCTGAATGTGTTCAATGACAATAGCAAAAGGAACACCTTTGTCACCAACTTTCTGTGTGACACAGATCCAGATGGGTATTTACAATGCCGGCACCCGTACTATTGTTCTTGTCTCGTCTACCGTTTGCCGGAGAACTCGCCGCAAAAGTTCTTCTCCCAGCAAAACAGTACAAGTGGAAAAACCCCAAGTAACGTCCACCAGGGTACCGATGATCCTAACAGTGAGGAGGCTCCAGAATAAGTAGATAAATATGTTTAAATGATAGTTCTTGAGTATGCCAGGTGAAGTTTCTGAAACGGCGCGAATACCACAGAGAATGGGAAAATCGTGTCTGGGGCACGATTCGCTAAATTAGTGAAACCCCCCAAAAAAACAAATGTAGTCAAGCTCAGAATCACAACCAGAGCGGGACGTCAGGCGGGCCAAAGGTCATACACTAGATGGCTAGTCAGATAAACAGGGGTTAAATTCCAGAGCGTGTAGTCAGGCGGACCGGGTCATACACAGGACGGAAACAAATTCGAATCGCTGAGCAAAAGGAAGGTC
This sequence comes from Spea bombifrons, assembly GCF_027358695.1. NCBI lineage: Eukaryota > Metazoa > Chordata > Amphibia > Anura > Pelobatidae > Spea > Spea bombifrons. Next base: position 79,994,996 of record NC_071087.1, on the reverse strand, counting down.
AGGAACGCCAAGGGTCGGGAACAAAAATGCAACCAACTTGATATCAAAGCGAGGACCACGCCAGGGAATAGTCCATGCGGTTGCCGGGCAGAGTACCACAGCCGCTGCTGGGTAGACCCCAGTCCTAGAAATTGGTAATTAAACCACGGTTCCCAAACGAGCTCCCTCTCTGTAACCATCACCAAGTATTGCCCACCACAAGCTTAATGTACCCTCAAAAGAGCATCCGTAACGACGCTGTTCCAATTGTCGGCAGGCATCGTCGCGGTCCCTAGCTGCCGCACAGTTCCATGAATTTGTGGCTAGGTCCCGGTCAGGCGCATCGAGTGTTTCCTGGCTTGCAGACCCCCCATGGCCGGCTAGTGCATGGGAGTCTGGTTCCAACAGACCAGACGGGGTTTTCCGTTCACCCTGTGCTCCCCAGACAAGGGACTGGGCAAGCAGGTAAGGAGTCTCCCCAGAAATCCAAAAGTGCCCTACTCCCACACTCAAACATAACCCCACGAGTCTTCAGCCTTAAAGGGTTAACTTGACACTTAAGCTTAACATTGGAAGCTTTTAGCTAATTACTAAAAACCATATATTTTTATGTAAGTAACATTCTATAAAGCGTTGTCAACATTTCATGAGGATTTTAAAAAACAAAACAAAAAGATTTTGTCTTTAAAGAGCAAACCTTTGCTAGAGACGGACTCTATGCATTGTTAGTGACTCTCGTGAGAGTAGTCACCACGGCTATGTAGGCGATGTATGTATTTCAGGAATCTGGTAAAGAAGGAAAAGAGATCCCTGCTCTTGTGAGCTTACAGTCTCTTATGAGGTTCATAAACTATGGTTATGTACAAACTTGACAAGACATCTGCTTACTTTGGTTCTTTTGAGGATTAGTTCCATTTTCTTCATACTTTATTGTACTAGGATTTCTTAGCTCATAAAAAGAACCTTGATCTCACTTTTGCCCAAATAATATATCACCCAGTTACCCACACCCTCTTTTTAAACGCCAAGCAAAGAAAGAAAGTGCTGTAAGACACACTGTTCCTTTGAAGTTGTTTCAGAAAAAAATACATCTTTGAAACTAAATTGTCTTCAGATCCTACATGCTTGCTCCACTGAACATATTAATGCTGTAGGTACACCTATGGTTTTTAATACTAACGATAATGGATATCACCCTTTGTACTAGTATTGGTCGTTATATGCAAACCCCATAGCTTAATACCACTGCCTATCCCGCCGATACCTGGAACACTCAGGGTCTGAGCTCCAGGGTTCTAGGCGTGTATAGTCAGATTCTCACTCTTGCAATGCCTGCTTAACTTCTACCTTCTAGGTATTGGGACACCCCTCCTAATTATTGAGTTTAGGTGTTTCAGCCGCACACCTTTGCTAACACGTGTATGGAATCAAACACACAGGCATATAAAGTTAATTATATGTGTATTTTTGCTATATTAATGTTCCTGGAGGGCTAAGCCAAATGCCAAATGATTTAGGTAAACTATAAAAACACTCAGGAGCCGTGGCAACTGGTGTTTTATGTGGATAAGTGCAAAATAATGCCCCTGGGGCATAAAAACCCAAGGGGAATGCATAAAATAGTTGATGTTGAGGTTGGGACTGTATGAAAGGAAAGGGGTTTGGGTGGTATGTGATTAAAAACATGGAAATACATAAAGGGAATCAGCCAGATAAAGGAGGAGAGTATATTTAAAAGAAGAGAAACTACCAAAACCAAAGGACATAGATTTAAATTAGAGGGGCAAATCAGGAAATATTACTTTACAAAGGTTGTGGATGCATGGAATAGCCTTGCAACAGAAGTGGTAGAGGTTAATAGAGTGAAGGAGTTTAAGCATGCGAGGGATAGACATTGTGCATATATATATATATATATATAGAGAGAGAGATATATATAAATATATATATATATATATATATCTCTCTCTATATATATATATATATATATACACGTCTGCACTCATCGTTCACAAGACACAGGAAGGTACTAAATGACAACCACAAGTGACAGTTGATGTAAGGCAGCGTGGCCTACTGGTAGAAGGCACTGGAGGAGGCGGGCTCCAGTCTCAATGAGAGCGTGGGTTCGATTCCCACCGCTGCCATTCACTTTTTAAAATCCCAATAATGCCATTAAACCCTCCAAAATATTTTGTCAATTTATGTCAATTCAATTTATGCCCTCATACCATGGGGGGGGAAATAATGTGCACAAAAAGGCAACAACAACAAAAAAAACATTGGGTATTTCTAAACAAAACTCAAGACAAACAGTATAATCTATTTAGCAGGTTTTTTTCATTATTTTTAGCAAAAGTGAGAAAAAGTCATATTTTAGCTGTGGTGACTCTCGTGAGAGTAGTCACCACAGCTAAGAGTAGGCCATTTTTAATCTTTTTCAATTTTATATGATTAAAAACGTGTTACACTATATCGTATTTCCCTTGTGCTTTCTACGGTATGAACCAGCGCCATCTACTATATGTTGGAGGTTGGGATCTGAAAAAAGAAAAGAAAAAAAGACAAGCCGATATACTGAGCAGTATTTTAATCTGTGAGTGGAACTGCAGAGGGGGAGATTGTGTATTTAAAATCGTATCACACAGTGTGTACGATGTTTGTTTTTTTCTATTTTATAATACCCTGATATTTGAGGAAAAAGAAGAGGAAGATAAATTGTATTCTCAAATGAAGCTCTTCAGGACCATCTAACAGTTTACTTAAGTATCATGTTTTACTTTTGTGATAATACTATTTTGTTATATTCTGTTACAATTGTATCATAGCGCTCCACCTGTAGAAATGTTGCAGGAACAGTGTGCAATCTGACCTTCAATAGACTGCATTGTGTCAAGCGATTATGCTCAGGAAGGGACACCAACAAGGAGCAAACTAAAGGAATGGGATGCTCTATAACTCTTGAAAAAAAGCAAAACAACTCCTTTCTGACCTTTAGGGTCCACCCTCCACTGAATGCTGTTTAGTACACTTCATAAAGTTATTCCATGGGGTTTACTAAAAAGAAACATATATGCATGGAAAGACATCTCCAAACCACCAAGCATATCTGTTTAGCTCTCCCTTCCCACATTTCACTTGGTCTCCTCTCACATCTCCAACACCAGGGGGCCTCAAATTAAAAGTAAAAAGGTAAATCCTCATAGTTTCAAATATCACATTAAAATGTCACTTAAAAGGAAATGTAAAATGTAATCTTTTCAATAAAATTAATGGATTAGCATCTTTGTGATTTACATTTGCAAATTTTGTTTTTTTTTAAATAAAGCTGTAGTATTTAGTTATATGCTTCAACGTGCTTTGTGACCAATGGAACCTCTCCTGCCAGCTATCATTGTGTCATCATAGTAGAAGTCTCATATGTTACGCTGGCTCTCCACACACACAGAGCGCAAACACTTTTGAAGGACCATCTCAAGACAGCTGGCTACCTGGCAAAATGATCTGCGGAGTGTCGGCTCCCCGGCAAAGAGATCCGCAGAGCGTCAGGTTTCCATCAACAGATTTGAAGACTGTCAACATGTCTATGTATTTCTTGTTGCTATGACATTTTAAGAAAAAAATGCTCTACATTTTAGTACTAGTCAGAGTTAGCCTCTTAGTGCCCAGAGGGAGGGGCAGTTCTTCGAGCCATGGCTTCCCAGAGATTTCCTTCAATAAAACAAGGTTTTTTCTTTCCTCCGTGCTGAAGAATGACTCTTCGTGAGTCCAGAGGCAGCTCCATCTTTAAACTATCCATACAATGTTTACTATTAAATAAAAAGGTTTGTTCTCATAATTGTTGCTGTCTATGAGTAATTCTTTCAAATTACTATCACCTTTAGTTAAAATGGTATTATTCCAAAAAGTCTACAATGCTGTGCTAATGAAACTTATTTTTGGACTACCAATTTGATTTTATGTCATTGAAATTTGGTGTTACTGTGAAATAGACATCAAATGTTTTAGTTATTTATTGTAAAAACACATCTAACTCATTTAACACATCTATTAAAACTAAAGCAAACACAGTCGTTAGCTGAATGTGTTCAATGACAATAGCAAAAGGAACACCTTTGTCACCAACTTTCTGTGTGACACAGATCCAGACGGGTATTTACAATGCCGGCACCCGTACTATTGTTCTTGTCTCGTCTACCGTTTGCCGGAGAACTCGCCGCAAAAGTTCTTCTCCCAGCAAAACAGTACAAGTGGAAAAACCCCAAGTAACGTCCACCAGGGTACCGATGATCCTAACAGTGAGGAGGCTCCAGAATAAGTAGATAAATATGTTTAAATGATAGTTCTTGAGTATGCCAGGTGAAGTTTCTGAAACGGCGCGAATACCACAGAGAATGGGAAAATCGTGTCTGGGGCACGATTCGCTAAATTAGTGAAACCCCCCAAAAAAACAAATGTAGTCAAGCTCAGAATCACAACCAGAGCGGGACGTCAGGCGGGCCAAAGGTCATACACTAGATGGCTAGTCAGATAAACAGGGGTTAAATTCCAGAGCTTGTAGTCAGGCGGACCGGGTCATACACAGGACGGAAACAAATTCGAATCGCTGAGCAAAAGGAAGGTCAGGAACGCCAAGGGTCGGGAACAAAAATGCAACCAACTTGATATCAAAGCGAGGACCACGCCAGGGAATAGTCCATGCGGTTGCCGGGCAGAGTACCACAGCCGCTGCTGGGTAGACCCCAGTCCTAGAAATTGGTAATTAAACCACGGTTCCCAAACGAGCTCCCTCTCTGTAACCATCACCAAGTATTGCCCACCACAAGCTTAATGTACCCTCAAAAGAGCATCCGTAACGACGCTGTTCCAATTGTCGGCAGGCATCGTCGCGGTCCCTAGCTGCCGCACAGTTCCATGAATTTGTGGCTAGGTCCCGGTCAGGCGCATCGAGTGTTTCCTGGCTTGCAGACCCCCCATGGCCGGCTAGTGCATGGGAGTCTGGTTCCAACAGACCAGACGGGGTTTTCCGTTCACCCTGTGCTCCCCAGACAAGGGACTGGGCAAGCAGGTAAGGAGTCTCCCCAGAAATCCAAAAGTGCCCTACTCCCACACTCAAACATAACCCCACGAGTCTTCAGCCTTAAAGGGTTAACTTGACACTTAAATTGCACCTAAGCCTCAGACCCTCTAGGTTTAGACTATGGCCTGTTGTTCTAACATTGTTCTTCCTTTTAAATAAGCTTGCCTCTTCTACTTTGTTAATTCCCTTTTAATTATTTAAATGCTTTTATTGCATCTCCGATCATCTTCTTTACTCCAAGCTATATATATATATATATTAAGATACTTTAGTCTTTCCTGATAATTTCTATCTTGTAAACGACTAAATCTGCTACACAAGAGGGACATTATGCACCAAGCAGGACCCCCTCGTGGCCACCACCTCACCCATTCAGCCAATATTTAAAATGATAAAGAAAAAAAAGCTTTGACTATTCTCATAATCATTGTTAATGAATATTTCTTTCTAAATAATAAAAAAGTTGCTCTACCTTGTCCGCTGGCCCCTACGCGTCTTCTTTCAGCCAGCTCCACTTCTTCTCTTCTTCTTGTATTTCTCCTTGGTATCAGCTCCGTTGACCAGGACACCTGGATTAGTTCTGCAAAAGCTAAGGAAACCGTCTTTGTTACCCACTTTCTGTGTTAATCCAAACAGGTATATGCACTGCCGGTGCCTGCACTGTTGGTCACCAGTTTGACCAACCACAACAGAGACAAAGGACATTACAGAAGTGGGCAGCAGAGGTAAGCTTAACATTGGAAGCTTTTAGCTAATTACTAAAAACCATATATTTTTATGTAAGTAACATTCTATAAAGCGTTGTCAACATTTCATGAGGATTTTAAAAAACAAAACAAAAAGATTTTGTCTTTAAAGAGCAAACCTTTGCTAGAGACGGACTCTATGCATTGTTAGTGACTCTCGTGAGAGTAGTCACCACGGCTATGTAGGCGATGTATGTATTTCAGGAATCTGGTAAAGAAGGAAAAGAGATCCCTGGTCTTGTGAGCTTACAGTCTCTTAGGAGGTTCATAAACTATGGTTATGTACAAACTTGACAAGACATCTGCTTACTTTGGTTCTTTTGAGGATTAGTTCCATTTTCTTCATACTTTATTGTACTAGGATTTCTTAGCTCATAAAAAGAACCTTGATCTCACTCTTGCCCAAATAATATATCACCCAGTTACCCACACCCTCTTTTTAAACGCCAAGCGAAGAAAGAAAGTGCTGTAAGACACACTGTTCCTTTGAAGTTGTTTCAGAACAAAATACATCTTTGAAACTAGATTGTCTTCAGATCCTACATGCTTGCTCCACTGAACATATTAATGCTGTAGGTACACCTATGGTTTTTAATACTAACGATTATGGATATCACCCTTTGTACTAGTATTGGTCGTTATATGCAAACCCCATAGCTTAATACCACTGCCTATCCCGCCGATACCTGGAACACTCAGGGTCTGAGCTCCAGGGTTCTAGGCGTGTATAGTCACATTCTCACTCTTGCAATGCCTGCTTACCTTCTACCTTCTAGGTATTGGGACACCCCTCCTAATTATTGAGTTTAGGTGTTTCAGCCGCACACCTTTGCTAACACGTGTATGGAATCAAACACACAGGCATATAAAGTTAATTATATGTGTATTTTTGCTATATTAATGTTCCTGGAGGGCTAAGCCAAATGCCAAATGATTTAGGTAAACTATAAAAACACTCAGGAGCCGTGGCAACTGGTGGTTTATGTGGATAAGTGCAAGATAATGCCCCTGGGGCATAAAAACCCAAGGGGAATGCATAAAATAGTTGATGTTGAGGTTGGGACTGTATGAAAGGAAAGGGGTTTGGGTGGTATGTGATTAAAAACACGGAAATACATAAAGGGAATCAGCCAGATAAAGGAGGAGAGTATATTTAAAAGAAGAGAAACTACCAAAACCAAAGGACATAGATTTAAGTTAGAGGGGCAAATCAGGAAATATTACTTTACAAAGGTTGTGGATGCATGGAATAGCCTTGCAACAGAAGTGGTAGAGGTTAATAGAGTGAAGGAGTTTAAGCATGCGAGGGATAGACATTGTGCATATATATATATATATATATAGAGAGAGATATATAAATATATATATATATATATATATATATAGATATATATATATCCCTCTCTCTATATATATATATACACGTCTGCACTCATCGTTCACAAGACACAGGAAGGTACTAAATGACAACCACAAGTGACAGTTGATGTAAGGCAGCGTGGCCTACTGGTAGAAGGCACTGGAGGAGGCGGGCTCCAGTCTCAATGAGAGCGTGGGTTCGATTCCCACCGCTGCCATTCACTTTTTAAAATCCCAATAATGCCATTAAGCCCTCCAAAATATTATGTCAATTTATGTCAATTCAATTTATGCCCTCATACCATGGGGGGGAAATAATGTGCACAAAAAGGCAACAACAACAAAAAAAAACATTGGGTATTTGTCACTCACGGTGGTTCAGGCTGTGGATCCTCGCTGCAGTACAAGGAAAGGCGCCCCAAACGGTGATGGCGAGCAATGCAGGAACAGATGGTATAAGGAGCAGACAATCGGATAGTCGGGGTCACGAGCAGAGATCAGGACTGGCAGCAAACACGGATAGTCGGGGTCACGGGCAGAGGTCAGGGCAGGCAGCAATCAACGGATAGTCAGGTACAAACTGGGTTCAGGTAGAGGCAGGCGGCAAACAACGGGTGGTCAGGTTCAGGCAGAGTTCAGGCAACAAAAAGGCAAATAGATACAGGAACGCTAGTGTAGGCAATAAAGGCTCTATCACAGGCAAGGTATAGCTCTCAACTGAAGGTTTAAATATCCCTCCATCCCTAGATCCTCCTACCCACTTAATTAAGTGGGAGGAGGAAAAAAGATAAAGGGTCCCTTTAAATCCCCTCATGAATATTCGTCCCCTCATCTCATGACGTCTCGGCGCGCGTCCCGTCTGGATCACTCGATCCACACGGGGGCGCGCGTCCCGCAGCCGGACAGACCTCGCCGCGTTTCCCGCGAGCGGGACGAGCCGGGAGCTGCCTGCGCGAGCTGCGTCTCGGCTCCCCCGCACGAGGACACCGCGGATCCGCTGGCGAGGTAACAGTACCCCCCCGTCTACAAGAGCCATCCTGGCGATCAGAGGCTGGCTTCAGAGGGAATTTTTTATGAAAAGAACGAATCTTGGCTGGAGCATGGACATCCGAGGCAAGAACCCAAGAACTCTCCTCAGGACCGTATCCCTTCCATCTAATAAAATACTGGAGTCTCCCTTGTTTCTTTCTAGAGTCTAGGATTGTCTGTACCTCGTATTCTTCTTCGCCCTGAACCATTACAGGGTCGGGAGTACGAACCGTAGAGGAGTATTGATTTTTAACTACTGGTTTTAATAAAGAAACATGAAATGCGTTATGAATGCGTAGCGTCTTGGGGAGCACAAGCGAATAGGTAACTCTGTTAATCTGTGTCCTAATCTTATATGGGCCAATATATTTAGGCCCAAGGGTTCTGGCAGGTTGTTGGAGATGAAGATACTTTGTGGAAAGCCACACATAGTCCCCGGGGTTGAGCATCGGTCCAGTTGAACGATACTTATCGGCTGTTTTCTTTTGCAACCGTTTGGTTTGCTTTAACTGTTCAGAAATAAGTGCCCAATGATCACGCAAGACCTGGAATTGGGCTTCGGCTGCTGGAACCCCCGTGGTACTGGTTTCTTGAGGCCACAATGACGGTTCATAACCATGAACCGCTTTAAACGGAGACATCTGTAGTGACTCGTGAAATGAGCTGTTGTATGACCATTCGGCGAGATACAAAAGCGTTGACCAATCAGACTGGTCCTCTGAAACATACATTCTCAGATATTGTTTAAGAACTTGATTCGTTCTCTCCGCTTGACCATTGGATTGTGGATGGTGGGAGGAAGAGAAATGTAACTCAATCCCCATAAGTCTACACATTGCTCTCCAGAACTTCGAAATAAACTGTGAACCTCTGTCAGAAATAATTATTTGAGGAACCCCGTGAAGTCTTATAATTTCCTTCATGAAGATGTCAGCTAGTGTACTAGCTGACGGAAGCTTAGCGAGAGCGATAAAATGTGCTTGTTTGCTAAACAAATCTACCACTACTAAAATAGTTGTATGTCCACGAGAAGGAGGTAGGTCCGTAACAAAGTCCATGGCTAAGTGCTGCCATGGTCGGTCTGGGACAGGTAACGGACATAATAACCCCGCTGGTCGAGTATGTGGTATCTTATTATGACCACATACAGTACACGCTTGTACAAAGTCAGAAATGTCACGATTCATAGTAGGCCACCAGAAGTTCCTCTGCAGAAGAAATTTTACGTTCCGAGTTCCCCGATGACCAGCTACTGGAGAAGCATGACCCCAGGACAGAACAGCTTTACGAAAGCGTGGTTGCACATAAAGTCTCCCAGGAGGTGGAATTTGCCTTCGGGGACGGGGCGTCTGAGATTTAGAAATGTGCCACATGAGGGTACTGTGTATGGTGGCAATTATCTTTGTAGGTGGAACAATAGGTTCGACAGAAGTTTCAACATTAGACGCCTCATGCTGTCTAGACAGTGCATCGGCCTTAGTATTCTTTGAACCCGGTCGAAAGGAAATAGAAAAATTAAACCGCGTAAAAAATAATGCCCATCGAGCTTGTCGAGGATTGAGTCGTTTGGCATTTTCGATATACACTAGGTTTTTGTGGTCGGTGAGTATGGTAACGGGAGTTACAGTCCCTTCAAGCAGATGTCGCCATTCTTCCAATGCCAACTTAATGGCCAGCAATTCTCGGTTCCCTATATCGTAATTTTGTTCGGCCGACGAAAAAGTTTTAGAAAAATAGGAACAAGGATGAAGGCGATTAGAAATCTGATCTCGTTGAGATAAAATAGCTCCAGCCCCAGTTTCTGATGCGTCCACTTCCAAGATAAAAGGTAAATCAGGATTGGGGCGTTTTAAGATAGGTGCTGTAGTAAAGGCCAATTTTAGTCTTTCAAAGGCCTTACTTGCTTCAGGGGTCCAAGATTTAGGATTTGCCCCTTTTCTAGTCAGTGCAATGATTGGAGCGATAATCTGAGAGAAATTCCGAATGAAGCGACGATAATAATTGGCGAAGCCTACAAATCGCTGAATACCCTTGATATCTGAAGGCTCCTCCCAGTCTTTGATGGCTGTTAGTTTGTCAGGATCCATCTCTAATTGTCCAGCAGATAGAATGTATCCTAAAAACTTCACCTTGTCACAATGGAACTCGCATTTCTCAACTTTAGCAAATAAAGAATGTTCCCTTAACCTTTGTAATACTTGACAGACGTGTTGCCGATGTTCTTTCAAATTTTTTGAGTAAATCAGAATGTCATCGAGATAGACCATTACATGGGATAGCAACATGTCACGAAAAATATCATTCACGAAACTCTGGAACACTGCCGGGGCATTACATAGCCCAAAAGGCATCACAAGATACTCATAATGTCCATATCTCGTGTTGAAAGCCGTCTTCCATTCATCCCCTTCTTGTATTCTAATCAGGTTATAGGCCCCCCGTAGATCAAGCTTGGTAAAGATAGTAGCGTCTTTCAGTTGATCATAAAGTTCAGTTATGAGGGGTAGCGGGTATTTGTTTTTGATGGTTATTTTATTCAGACCCCTATAATCAATGCATGGACGCAAAGAACCGTCTTTTTTGGCAATGAAAAAGAAGCCCGCTCCTGCCGGAGACGCAGAAGGTCTGATGAAACCTTTCTTTAAACTCTCTTCTATATACTGGGCCAAGGCTTGATTTTCAGGTTGGGACAATGGATATGTGTGCCCTTTAGGTGGGTTGGTGCCGGGTAACAATTTTATTGTACAATCGTACGCCCGATGGGGAGGTAAGGTTTCCGCTTTTCTTTTAGAAAACACCTCCAAATATTCCCAATATTGAGGAGGTACCAGATGACGAGGATCCTGAGCCGGTACTTCGAGCATTAAACTCAACTTGGTAGAAGGGCTGCAACAGTTCTTTAAACATTCTTTACTCCAAGCCAGAATCTGTCCCTCTCTCCAGTCTATGCTGGGATTATGTTGTCGGAGCCATGACATTCCTAGAATGACCGGGATATGAGGACTGGATAGTACATTAAATTGTATTTCTTCCGAATGAAGTATTCCGATGACTGCACCAATAACCTCAGTTTGAAAGGACACGATCCCAGTTCCCAGAGGCGAACCATCTAATGCGGCAATTGAGGTCTTCTGGGTCCTAGGTTGTAAAGGAATTCTGTGTTCCAAGGCCCAAGATTTGTCAATAAAATTTTCAGCCGCCCCAGAATCAATGAAAGCTTGAGTGGCCACTTGGTGGCCTGTCCACTGCAGCTGGATGGGAACCAAAAGTCTCTGCGACTGAGGAGGTGTAGCGACAGTAGTACTTAGTGAAGCACCTCCAACCTCCACTAAGTTCTGACGTTTCCCGGTTTCCTAGGGCAAGCATAAATCAAGTGTCCTTTTTGACCACAATATAAGCATAGTCCCAAAGTTCTGCGGCGTTGCTTCTCTTCAGCAGATAGATGGAGCACCGGACCTATTTCCATAGGTTCAGCAACGGCAGCAGCAGGTTCAACAGGTGCAGGAGCGGCATGTTGTGTCCAAGGCCTTAATTGATGAGGCCTTCTATCGCGTTCTCGGTCGCGTTCGAACTTCCTTTCCTGACCTCTGGCTTCTAGACGTAAACACAGGGTGATCAAATTTTCTAGGTCATGAGGTATGTCACGGTAGGTGAGAGCATCTTTAATGGGTCCATTCAAACCCCTGCGAAAGGCTGCTTTCAGCGCACTGACATTCCAGTCTGTCTCGTACGCTAATGTGCGGAATTCAACGGCGTATTGAGCCACAGACCTTCTTCCCTGTTGGACTTCCATCAAATTGGATTCTGCAGCTTCTCGCCTCCCAGGAGCATCAAAGACAGCACGAAAAGATGTAATAAAGACGTCTGCATCTTCCAAAATAGGCGAGTTCTGCTCTAGCAGTGGTGATGCCCACGCCAACGCTTCTCCTTTTAATAAGTTTATAATAAAAGTCACTCGGTTGCAATGGGAGGAGAAGGTTTGAGGATGGGCCCGGAAGTGTAATGCACACTGATTCAGGAAGCCGCGGCACTCTTGAGGATCACCAGAAAACTTGTCCGGTAGTGGCATCTTAGGTGCTTTAGCCGGAGTGCTTTGCCCCGGCACAGGAGGTGAAGAATCCGAGGATGCCCCTTGCTGCATAGTTGGGGACAGATTCGTAGCCATCGATCTTAGCAGGTCTGCCACGTCGTCCAATTTCCGCTCCAAGGATTGGAGTTGGGAAGCGTGAGCAGCAAGAACTTGATCCTGTCTGTCTTGTCTGTTGGACATCCTTGCCAAGTCTGCGGGATCCATGGTAAGGCCTGTGATACTGTCACTCACGGTGGTTCAGGCTGTGGATCCTCGCTGCAGTACAAGGAAAGGCGCCCCAAACGGTGATGGCGAGCAATGCAGGAACAGATGGTATAAGGAGCAGACAATCGGATAGTCGGGGTCACGAGCAGAGATCAGGACTGGCAGCAAACACGGATAGTCGGGGTCACGGGCAGAGGTCAGGGCAGGCAGCAATCAACGGATAGTCAGGTACAAACTGGGTTCAGGTAGAGGCAGGCGGCAAACAACGGGTGGTCAGGTTCAGGCAGAGTTCAGGCAACAAAAAGGCAAATAGATACAGGAACGCTAGTGTAGGCAATAAAGGCTCTATCACAGGCAAGGTATAGCTCTCAACTGAAGGTTTAAATATCCCTCCATCCCTAGATCCTCCTACCCACTTAATTAAGTGGGAGGAGGAAAAAAGATAAAGGGTCCCTTTAAATCCCCTCATGAATATTCATGAGATAACCGTTCGCGCATGCGCGAACGGCTCTCATGACGTCTCGGCGCGCGTCCCGTCTGGATCACTCGATCCACACGGGGGCGCGCGTCCCGCAGCCGGACAGACCTCGCCGCGTTTCCCGCGAGCGGGACGAGCCGGGAGCTGCCTGCGCGAGCTGCGTCTCGGCTCCCCCGCACGAGGACACCGCGGATCCGCTGGCGAGGTAACAGTATTTCTAAACAAAACTCAAGACAAACAGTATAATCTATTTAGCAGGTTTTTTTCATTATTTTTAGCAAAAGTGAGCAAAAGTCATATTTTAGCTGTGGTGACTCTCGTGAGAGTAGTCACCACAGCTAAGAGTAGGCCTTTTTTAATCTTTTTCAATTTTATATGATTAAAAACGTGTTACACTATATCGTATTTCCCTTGTGCTTTCTACGGTATGAACCAGCGCCATCTACTATATGTTGGAGGTTGGGATCTGAAAAAAGAAAAGAAAAAAAGACAAGCCGATATACTGAGCAGTATTTTAATCTGTGAGTGGAACTACAGAGGGGGAGATTGTGTATTTAAAATCGTATCACACAGTGTGTACGATGTTTGTTTTTTTCTATTTTATAATACCCTGATATTTGAGGAAAAAGAAGAGGAAGATAAATTGTATTCTCAAATGAAGCTCTTCAGGACCATCTAACAGTTTACTTAAGTATCATGTTTTACTTTTGTGATAATACTATTTTGTTATATTCTGTTACAATTGTATCATAGCGCTCCACCTGTAGAAATGTTGCAGGAACAGTGTGCAATCTGACCTTCAATAGACTGCATTGTGTCAAGCGATTATGCTCAGGAAGGGACACCAACAAGGAGCAAACTAAAGGAATGGGATGCTCTATAACTCTTGAAAAAAAGCAAAACAACTCCTTTCTGACCTTTAGGGTCCACCCTCCATTGAATGCTGTTTAGTACACTTCATAAAGTTATTCCATGGGGTTTACTAAAAAGAAACATATATGCATGGAAAGACATCTCCAAACCACCAAGCATATCTGTTTAGCTCTCCCTTCCCACATTTCACTTGGTCTCCTCTCACATCTCCAACACCAGGGGGCCTCAAATTAAAAGTAAAAAGGTAAATCCTCATAGTTTCAAATATCACATTAAAATGTCACTTAAAAGGAAATGTAAAATGTAATCTTTTCAATAAAATTAATGGATTAGCATCTTTGTGATTTACATTTGCAAATTTTGTTTTTTTTAAATAAAGCTGTAGTATTTAGTTATATGCTTCAACGTGCTTTGTGACCAATGGAACCTCTCCTGCCAGCTATCATTGTGTCATCATAGTAGAAGTCTCATATGTTACGCTGGCTCTCCACACACACAGAGCGCAAACACTTTTGAAGGACCATCTCAAGACAGCTGGCTACCTGGCAAAATGATCTGCGGAGTGTCGGCTCCCCGGCAAAGAGATCCGCAGAGCGTCAGGTTTCCATCAACAGATTTGAAGACTGTCAACATGTCTATGTATTTCTTGTTGCTATGACATTTTAAGAAAAAAATGCTCTACATTTTAGTACTAGTCAGAGTTAGCCTCTTAGTGCCCAGAGGGAGGGGCAGTTCTTCGAGCCATGGCTTCCCAGAGATTTCCTTCAATAAAACAAGGTTTTTTCTTTCCTCCGTGCTGAAGAATGACTCTTCGTGAGTCCAGAGGCAGCTCCATCTTTAAACTATCCATACAATGTTTACTATTAAATAAAAAGGTTTGTTCTCATAATTGTTGCTGTCTATGAGTAATTCTTTCAAATTACTATCACCTTTAGTTAAAATGGTATTATTCCAAAAAGTCTACAATGCTGTGCTAATGAAACTTATTTTTGGACTACCAATTTGATTTTATGTCATTGAAATTTGGTGTTACTGTGAAATAGACATCAAATGTTTTAGTTATTTATTGTAAAAACACATCTAACTCATTTAACACATCTATTAAAACTAAAGCAAACACAGTCGTTAGCTGAATGTGTTCAATGACAATAGCAAAAGGAACACCTTTGTCACCAACTTTCTGTGTGACACAGATCCAGACGGGTATTTACAATGCCGGCACCCGTACTATTGTTCTTGTCTCGTCTACCGTTTGCCGGAGAACTCGCCGCAAAAGTTCTTCTCCCAGCAAAACAGTACAAGTGGAAAAACCCCAAGTAACGTCCACCAGGGTACCGATGATCCTAACAGTGAGGAGGCTCCAGAATAAGTAGATAAATATGTTTAAATGATAGTTCTTGAGTATGCCAGGTGAAGTTTCTGAAACGGCGCGAATACCACAGAGAATGGGAAAATCGTGTCTGGGGCACGATTCGCTAAATTAGTGAAACCCCCCAAAAAAACAAATGTAGTCAAGCTCAGAATCACAACCAGAGCGGGACGTCAGGCGGGCCAAAGGTCATACACTAGATGGCTAGTCAGATAAACAGGGGTTAAATTCCAGAGCGTGTAGTCAGGCGGACCGGGTCATACACAGGACGGAAACAAATTCGAATCGCTGAGCAAAAGGAAGGTCAGGAACGCCAAGGGTCGGGAACAAAAATGCAACCAACTTGATATCAAAGCGAGGACCACGCCAGGGAATAGTCCATGCGGTTGCCGGGCAGAGTACCACAGCCGCTGCTGGGTAGACCCCAGTCCTAGAAATTGGTAATTAAACCACGGTTCCCAAACGAGCTCCCTCTCTGTAACCATCACCAAGTATTGCCCACCACAAGCTTAATGTACCCTCAAAAGAGCATCCGTAACGACGCTGTTCCAATTGTCGGCAGGCATCGTCGCGGTCCCTAGCTGCCGCACAGTTCCATGAATTTGTGGCTAGGTCCCGGTCAGGCGCATCGAGTGTTTCCTGGCTTGCAGACCCCCCATGGCCGGCTAGTGCATGGGAGTCTGGTTCCAACAGACCAGACGGGGTTTTCCGTTCACCCTGTGCTCCCCAGACAAGGGACTGGGCAAGCAGGTAAGGAGTCTCCCCAGAAATCCAAAAGTGCCCTACTCCCACACTCAAACATAACCCCACGAGTCTTCAGCCTTAAAGGGTTAACTTGACACTTAAGCTTAACATTGGAAGCTTTTAGCTAATTACTAAAAACCATATATTTTTATGTAAGTAACATTCTATCAAGCGTTGTCAACATTTCATGAGGATTTTAAAAAACAAAACAAAAAGATTTTGTCTTTAAAGAGCAAACCTTTGCTAGAGACGGACTCTATGCATTGTTAGTGACTCTCGTGAGAGTAGTCACCACGGCTATGTAGGCGACGTATGTATTTCAGGAATCTGGTAAAGAAGGAAAAGAGATCCCTGGTCTTGTGAGCTTACAGTCTCTTAGGAGGTTCATAAACTATGGTTAGGTACAAACTTGACAAGACATCTGCTTACTTTGGTTCTTTTGAGGATTAGTTCCATTTTCTTCATACTTTATTGTACTAGGATTTCTTAGCTCATAAAAAGAACCTTGATCTCACTCTTGCCCAAATAATATATCACCCAGTTACCCACACCCTCTTTTTAAACGCCAAGCAAAGAAAGAAAGTGCTGTAAGACACACTGTTCCTTTGAAGTTGTTTCAGAAAAAAATACATCTTTGAAACTAAATTGTCTTCAGATCCTACATGCTTGCTCCACTGAACATATTAATGCTGTAGGTACACTTATGGATTTTAATACTAACGATTATGGATATCACCCTTTGTACTAGTATTGGTCGTTATATGCAAACCCCATAGCTTAATACCACTGCCTATCCCGCCGATACCTGGAACACTCAGGGTCTGAGCTCCAGGGTTCTAGGCGTGTATAGTCAGATCCTCACTCTTGCAATGCCTGCTTACCTTCTACCTTCTAGGTATTGGGACACCCCTCCTAATTATTGAGTTTAGGTGTTTCAGCCGCACACCTTTGCTAACACGTGTATGGAATCAAACACACAGGCATATAAAGTTAATTATATGTGTATTTTTGCTATATTAATGTTCCTGGAGGGCTAAGCCAAATGCCAAATGATTTAGGTAAACTATAAAAACACTCAGGAGCCGTGGCAACTGGTGTTTTATGTGGATAAGTGCAAGATAATGCCCCTGGGGCATAAAAACCCAAGGGGAATGCATAAAATAGTTGATGTTGAGGTTGGGACTGTATGAAAGGAAAGGGGTTTGGGTGGTATGTGATTAAAAACATGGAAATACATAAAGGGAATCAGCCAGATAAAGGAGGAGAGTATATTTAAAAGAAGAGAAACTACCAAAACCAAAGGACATAGATTTAAATTAGAGGGGCAAATCAGGAAATATTACTTTACAAAGGTTGTGGATGCATGGAATAGCCTTGCAACAGAAGTGGTAGAGGTTAATAGAGTGAAGGAGTTTAAGCATGCGAGGGATAGACATTGTGCATATATATATATATATATAGAGAGAGATATATATAAATATATATATATATATATATATATATCTATATATATATATATATATATATATATACACACGTCTGCACTCATCGTTCACAAGACACAGGAAGGTACTAAATGACAACCACAAGTGACAGTTGATGTAAGGCAGCGTGGCCTACTGGTAGAAGGCACTGGAGGAGGCGGGCTCCAGTCTCAATGAGAGCGTGGGTTCGATTCCCACCGCTGCCATTCACTTTTTAAAATCCCAATAATGCCATTAAGCCCTCCAAAATATTTTGTCAATTTATGTCAATTCAATTTATGCCCTCATACCATGGGGGGGAAATAATGTGCACAAAAAGGCAACAACAACAAAAAAAAACATTGGGTATTTCTAAACAAAACTCAAGACAAACAGTATAATCTATTTAGCAGGTTTTTTTCATTATTTTTAGCAAAAGTGAGAAAAAGTCATATTTTAGCTGTGGTGACTCTCGTGAGAGTAGTCACCACAGCTAAGAGTAGGCCATTTTTAATCTTTTTCAATTTTATATGATTAAAAACGTGTTACACTATATCGTATTTCCCTTGTGCTTTCTACGGTATGAACCAGCGCCATCTACTATATGTTGGAGGTTGGGATCTGAAAAAAGAAAAGAAAAAAAGACAAGCCGATATACTGAGCAGTATTTTAATCTGTGAGTGGAACTACAGAGGGGGAGATTGTGTATTTAAAATCGTATCACACAGTGTGTACGATGTTTGTTTTTTTC
The DNA here is from genome assembly GCF_027358695.1 of Spea bombifrons. NCBI lineage: Eukaryota > Metazoa > Chordata > Amphibia > Anura > Pelobatidae > Spea > Spea bombifrons. The sequence continues at coordinate 79,976,831 of NC_071087.1, read as the reverse complement.
TATTTTATAATACCCTGATATTTGAGGAAAAAGAAGAGGAAGATAAATTGTATTCTCAAATGAAGCTCTTCAGGACCATCTAACAGTTTACTTAAGTATCATGTTTTACTTTTGTGATAATACTATTTTGTTATATTCTGTTACAATTGTATCATAGCGCTCCACCTGTAGAAATGTTGCAGGAACAGTGTGCAATCTGACCTTCAATAGACTGCATTGTGTCAAGCGATTATGCTCAGGAAGGGACACCAACAAGGAGCAAACTAAAGGAATGGGATGCTCTATAACTCTTGAAAAAAAGCAAAACAACTCCTTTCTGACCTTTAGGGTCCACCCTCCACTGAATGCTGTTTAGTACACTTCATAAAGTTATTCCATGGGGTTTACTAAAAAGAAACATATATGCATGGAAAGACATCTCCAAACCACCAAGCATATCTGTTTAGCTCTCCCTTCCCACATTTCACTTGGTCTCCTCTCACATCTCCAACACCAGGGGGCCTCAAATTAAAAGTAAAAAGGTAAATCCTCATAGTTTCAAATATCACATTAAAATGTCACTTAAAAGGAAATGTAAAATGTAATCTTTTCAATAAAATTAATGGATTAGCATCTTTGTGATTCACATTTGCAAATTTTGTTTTTTTTTAAATAAAGCTGTAGTATTTAGTTATATGCTTCAACGTGCTTTGTGACCAATGGAACCTCTCCTGCCAGCTATCATTGTGTCATCACAGTAGAAGTCTCATATGTTACGCTGGCTCTCCACACACACAGAGCGCAAACACTTTTGAAGGACCATCTCAAGACAGCTGGCTACCTGGCAAAATGATCTGCGGAGTGTCGGCTCCCCGGCAAAGAGATCCGCAGAGCGTCAGGTTTCCATCAACAGATTTGAAGACTGTCAACATGTCTATGTATTTCTTGTTGCTATGACATTTTAAGAAAAAAATGCTCTACATTTTAGTACTAGTCAGAGTTAGCCTCTTAGTGCCCAGAGGGAGGGGCAGTTCTTCGAGCCATGGCTTCCCAGAGATTTCCTTCAATAAAACAAGGTTTTTTCTTTCCTCCGTGCTGAAGAATGACTCTTCGTGAGTCCAGAGGCAGCTCCATCTTTAAACTATCCATACAATGTTTACTATTAAATAAAAAGGTTTGTTCTCATAATTGTTGCTGTCTATGAGTAATTCTTTCAAATTACTATCACCTTTAGTTAAAATGGTATTATTCCAAAAAGTCTACAATGCTGTGCTAATGAAACTTATTTTTGGACTACCAATTTGATTTTATGTCATTGAAATTTGGTGTTACTGTGAAATAGACATCAAATGTTTTAGTTATTTATTGTAAAAACACATCTAACTCATTTAACACATCTATTAAAACTAAAGCAAACACAGTCGTTAGCTGAATGTGTTCAATGACAATAGCAAAAGGAACACCTTTGTCACCAACTTTCTGTGTGACACAGATCCAGACGGGTATTTACAATGCCGGCACCCGTACTATTGTTCTTGTCTCGTCTACCGTTTGCCGGAGAACTCGCCGCAAAAGTTCTTCTCCCAGCAAAACAGTACAAGTGGAAAAACCCCAAGTAACGTCCACCAGGGTACCGATGATCCTAACAGTGAGGAGGCTCCAGAATAAGTAGATAAATATGTTTAAATGATAGTTCTTGAGTATGCCAGGTGAAGTTTCTGAAACGGCGCGAATACCACAGAGAATGGGAAAATCGTGTCTGGGGCACGATTCGCTAAATTAGTGAAACCCCCCAAAAAAACAAATGTAGTCAAGCTCAGAATCACAACCAGAGCGGGACGTCAGGCGGGCCAAAGGTCATACACTAGATGGCTAGTCAGATAAACAGGGGTTAAATTCCAGAGCGTGTAGTCAGGCGGACCGGGTCATACACAGGACGGAAACAAATTCGAATCGCTGAGCAAAAGGAAGGTCAGGAACGCCAAGGGTCGGGAACAAAAATGCAACCAACTTGATATCAAAGCGAGGACCACGCCAGGGAATAGTCCATGCGGTTGCCGGGCAGAGTACCACAGCCGCTGCTGGGTAGACCCCAGTCCTAGAAATTGGTAATTAAACCACGGTTCCCAAACGAGCTCCCTCTCTGTAACCATCACCAAGTATTGCCCACCACAAGCTTAATGTACCCTCAAAAGAGCATCCGTAACGACGCTGTTCCAATTGTCGGCAGGCATCGTCGCGGTCCCTAGCTGCCGCACAGTTCCATGAATTTGTGGCTAGGTCCCGGTCAGGCGCATCGAGTGTTTCCTGGCTTGCAGACCCCCCATGGCCGGCTAGTGCATGGGAGTCTGGTTCCAACAGACCAGACGGGGTTTTCCGTTCACCCTGTGCTCCCCAGACAAGGGACTGGGCAAGCAGGTAAGGAGTCTCCCCAGAAATCCAAAAGTGCCCTACTCCCACACTCAAACATAACCCCACGAGTCTTCAGCCTTAAAGGGTTAACTTGACACTTAAGCTTAACATTGGAAGCTTTTAGCTAATTACTAAAAACCATATATTTTTATGTAAGTAACATTCTATCAAGCGTTGTCAACATTTCATGAGGATTTTAAAAAACAAAACAAAAAGATTTTGTCTTTAAAGAGCAAACCTTTGCTAGAGACGGACTCTATGCATTGTTAGTGACTCTCGTGAGAGTAGTCACCACGGCTATGTAGGCGACGTATGTATTTCAGGAATCTGGTAAAGAAGGAAAAGAGATCCCTGGTCTTGTGAGCTTACAGTCTCTTAGGAGGTTCATAAACTATGGTTATGTACAAACTTGACAAGACATCTGCTTACTTTGGTTCTTTTGAGGATTAGTTCCATTTTCTTCATACTTTATTGTACTAGGATTTCTTAGCTCATAAAAAGAACCTTGATCTCACTCTTGCCCAAATAATATATCACCCAGTTACCCACACCCTCTTTTTAAACGCCAAGCGAAGAAAGAAAGTGCTGTAAGACACACTGTTCCTTTGAAGTTGTTTCAGAACAAAATACATCTTTGAAACTAGATTGTCTTCAGATCCTACATGCTTGCTCCACTGAACATATTAATGCTGTAGGTACACCTATGGTTTTTAATACTAACGATTATGGATATCACCCTTTGTACTAGTATTGGTCGTTATATGCAAACCCCATAGCTTAATACCACTGCCTATCCCGCCGATACCTGGAACACTCAGGGTCTGAGCTCCAGGGTTCTAGGCGTGTATAGTCACATTCTCACTCTTGCAATGCCTGCTTACCTTCTACCTTCTAGGTATTGGGACACCCCTCCTAATTATTGAGTTTAGGTGTTTCAGCCGCACACCTTTGCTAACACGTGTATGGAATCAAACACACAGGCATATAAAGTTAATTATATGTGTATTTTTGCTATATTAATGTTCCTGGAGGGCTAAGCCAAATGCCAAATGATTTAGGTAAACTATAAAAACACTCAGGAGCCGTGGCAACTGTTGGTTTATGTGGATAAGTGCAAGATAATGCCCCTGGGGCATAAAAACCCAAGGGGAATGCATAAAATAGTTGATGTTGAGGTTGGGACTGTATGAAAGGAAAGGGGTTTGGGTGGTATGTGATTAAAAACACGGAAATACATAAAGGGAATCAGCCAGATAAAGGAGGAGAGTATATTTAAAAGAAGAGAAACTACCAAAACCAAAGGACATAGATTTAAGTTAGAGGGGCAAATCAGGAAATATTACTTTACAAAGGTTGTGGATGCATGGAATAGCCTTGCAACAGAAGTGGTAGAGGTTAATAGAGTGAAGGAGTTTAAGCATGCGAGGGATAGACATTGTGCATATATATATATATATATATATATATATATATATAGAGAGAGAGAGAGAGATATATAAATATATATATATATATATATATATATATAGATATATATATATCCCTCTCTCTATATATATATATACACGTCTGCACTCATCGTTCACAAGACACAGGAAGGTACTAAATGACAACCACAAGTGACAGTTGATGTAAGGCAGCGTGGCCTACTGGTAGAAGGCACTGGAGGAGGCGGGCTCCAGTCTCAATGAGAGCGTGGGTTCGATTCCCACCGCTGCCATTCACTTTTTAAAATCCCAATAATGCCATTAAGCCCTCCAAAATATTATGTCAATTTATGTCAATTCAATTTATGCCCTCATACCATGGGGGGGAAATAATGTGCACAAAAAGGCAACAACAACAAAAAAAAACATTGGGTATTTGTCACTCACGGTGGTTCAGGCTGTGGATCCTCGCTGCAGTACAAGGAAAGGCGCCCCAAACGGTGATGGCGAGCAATGCAGGAACAGATGGTATAAGGAGCAGACAATCGGATAGTCGGGGTCACGAGCAGAGATCAGGACTGGCAGCAAACACGGATAGTCGGGGTCACGGGCAGAGGTCAGGGCAGGCAGCAATCAACGGATAGTCAGGTACAAACTGGGTTCAGGTAGAGGCAGGCGGCAAACAACGGGTGGTCAGGTTCAGGCAGAGTTCAGGCAACAAAAAGGCAAATAGATACAGGAACGCTAGTGTAGGCAATAAAGGCTCTATCACAGGCAAGGTATAGCTCTCAACTGAAGGTTTAAATATCCCTCCATCCCTAGATCCTCCTACCCACTTAATTAAGTGGGAGGAGGAAAAAAGATAAAGGGTCCCTTTAAATCCCCTCATGAATATTCATGAGATAACCGTTCGCGCATGCGCGAACGGCTCTCATGACGTCTCGGCGCGCGTCCCGTCTGGATCACTCGATCCACACGGGGGCGCGCGTCCCGCAGCCGGACAGACCTCGCCGCGTTTCCCGCGAGCGGGACGAGCCGGGAGCTGCCTGCGCGAGCTGCGTCTCGGCTCCCCCGCACGAGGACACCGCGGATCCGCTGGCGAGGTAACAGTACCCCCCCGTCTACAAGAGCCATCCTGGCGATCAGAGGCTGGCTTCAGAGGGAATTTTTTATGAAAAGAACGAATCTTGGCTGGAGCATGGACATCCGAGGCAAGAACCCAAGAACTCTCCTCAGGACCGTATCCCTTCCATCTAATAAAATACTGGAGTCTCCCTTGTTTCTTTCTAGAGTCTAGGATTGTCTGTACCTCGTATTCTTCTTCGCCCTGAACCATTACAGGGTCGGGAGTACGAACCGTAGAGGAGTATTGATTTTTAACTACTGGTTTTAATAAAGAAACATGAAATGCGTTATGAATGCGTAGCGTCTTGGGGAGCACAAGCGAATAGGTAACTCTGTTAATCTGTGTCCTAATCTTATATGGGCCAATATATTTAGGCCCAAGGGTTCTGGCAGGTTGTTGGAGATGAAGATACTTTGTGGAAAGCCACACATAGTCCCCGGGGTTGAGCATCGGTCCAGTTGAACGATACTTATCGGCTGTTTTCTTTTGCAACCGTTTGGTTTGCTTTAACTGTTCAGAAATAAGTGCCCAATGATCACGCAAGACCTGGAATTGGGCTTCGGCTGCTGGAACCCCCGTGGTATTGGTTTCTTGAGGCCACAATGACGGTTCATAACCATGAACCGCTTTAAACGGAGACATCTGTAGTGACTCGTGAAATGAGCTGTTGTATGACCATTCGGCGAGATACAAAAGCGTTGACCAATCAGACTGGTCCTCTGAAACATACATTCTCAGATATTGTTTAAGAACTTGATTCGTTCTCTCCGCTTGACCATTGGATTGTGGATGGTGGGAGGAAGAGAAATGTAACTCAATCCCCATAAGTCTACACATTGCTCTCCAGAACTTCGAAATAAACTGTGAACCTCTGTCAGAAATAATTATTTGAGGAACCCCGTGAAGTCTTATAATTTCCTTCATGAAGATGTCAGCTAGTGTACTAGCTGACGGAAGCTTAGCGAGAGCGATAAAATGTGCTTGTTTGCTAAACAAATCTACCACTACTAAAATAGTTGTATGTCCACGAGAAGGAGGTAGGTCCGTAACAAAGTCCATGGCTAAGTGCTGCCATGGTCGGTCTGGGACAGGTAACGGACATAATAACCCCGCTGGTCGAGTATGTGGTATCTTATTATGACCACATACAGTACACGCTTGTACAAAGTCAGAAATGTCACGATTCATAGTAGGCCACCAGAAGTTCCTCTGCAGAAGAAATTTTACGTTCCGAGTTCCCCGATGACCAGCTACTGGAGAAGCATGACCCCAGGACAGAACAGCTTTACGAAAGCGTGGTTGCACATAAAGTCTCCCAGGAGGTGGAATTTGCCTTCGGGGACGGGGCGTCTGAGATTTAGAAATGTGCCACATGAGGGTACTGTGTATGGTGGCAATTATCTTTGTAGGTGGAACAATAGGTTCGACAGAAGTTTCAACATTAGACGCCTCATGCTGTCTAGACAGTGCATCGGCCTTAGTATTCTTTGAACCCGGTCGAAAGGAAATAGAAAAATTAAACCGCGTAAAAAATAATGCCCATCGAGCTTGTCGAGGATTGAGTCGTTTGGCATTTTCGATATACACTAGGTTTTTGTGGTCGGTGAGTATGGTAACGGGAGTTACAGTCCCTTCAAGCAGATGTTGCCATTCTTCCAATGCCAACTTAATGGCCAGCAATTCTCGGTTCCCTATATCGTAATTTTGTTCGGCCGACGAAAAAGTTTTAGAAAAATAGGAACAAGGATGAAGGCGATTAGAAATCTGATCTCGTTGAGATAAAATAGCTCCAGCCCCAGTTTCTGATGCGTCCACTTCCAAGATAAAAGGTAAATCAGGATTGGGGCGTTTTAAGATAGGTGCTGTAGTAAAGGCCAATTTTAGTCTTTCAAAGGCCTTACTTGCTTCAGGGGTCCAAGATTTAGGATTTGCCCCTTTTCTAGTCAGTGCAATGATTGGAGCGATAATCTGAGAGAAATTCCGAATGAAGCGACGATAATAATTGGCGAAGCCTACAAATCGCTGAATACCCTTGATATCTGAAGGCTCCTCCCAGTCTTTGATGGCTGTTAGTTTGTCAGGATCCATCTCTAATTGTCCAGCAGATAGAATGTATCCTAAAAACTTCACCTTGTCACAATGGAACTCGCATTTCTCAACTTTAGCAAATAAAGAATGTTCCCTTAACCTTTGTAATACTTGACAGACGTGTTGCCGATGTTCTTTCAAATTTTTTGAGTAAATCAGAATGTCATCGAGATAGACCATTACATGGGATAGCAACATGTCACGAAAAATATCATTCACGAAACTCTGGAACACTGCCGGGGCATTACATAGCCCAAAAGGCATCACAAGATACTCATAATGTCCATATCTCGTGTTGAAAGCCGTCTTCCATTCATCCCCTTCTTGTATTCTAATCAGGTTATAGGCCCCCCGTAGATCAAGCTTGGTAAAGATAGTAGCGTCTTTCAGTTGATCATAAAGTTCAGTTATGAGGGGTAGCGGGTATTTGTTTTTGATGGTTATTTTATTCAGACCCCTATAATCAATGCATGGACGCAAAGAACCGTCTTTTTTGGCAATGAAAAAGAAGCCCGCTCCTGCCGGAGACGCAGAAGGTCTGATGAAACCTTTCTTTAAACTCTCTTCTATATACTGGGCCAAGGCTTGATTTTCAGGTTGGGACAATGGATATGTGTGCCCTTTAGGTGGGTTGGTGCCGGGTAACAATTTTATTGTACAATCGTACGCCCGATGGGGAGGTAAGGTTTCCGCTTTTCTTTTAGAAAACACCTCCAAATATTCCCAATATTGAGGAGGTACCAGATGACGAGGATCCTGAGCCGGTACTTCGAGCATTAAACTCAACTTGGTAGAAGGGCTGCAACAGTTCTTTAAACATTCTTTACTCCAAGCCAGAATCTGTCCCTCTCTCCAGTCTATGCTGGGATTATGTTGTCGGAGCCATGACATTCCTAGAATGACCGGGATATGAGGACTGGATAGTACATTAAATTGTATTTCTTCCGAATGAAGTATTCCGATGACTGCACCAATAACCTCAGTTTGAAAGGACACGATCCCAGTTCCCAGAGGCGAACCATCTAATGCGGCAATTGAGGTCTTCTGGGTCCTAGGTTGTAAAGGAATTCTGTGTTCCAAGGCCCAAGATTTGTCAATAAAATTTTCAGCCGCCCCAGAATCAATGAAAGCTTGAGTGGCCACTTGGTGGCCTGTCCACTGCAGCTGGATGGGAACCAAAAGTCTCTGCGACTGAGGAGGTGTAGCGACAGTAGTACTTATTGAAGCACCTCCAACCTCCACTAAGTTCTGGCGTTTCCCGGTTTCCTAGGGCAAGCATAAATCAAGTGTCCTTTTTGACCACAATATAAGCATAGTCCCAAAGTTCTGCGGCGTTGCTTCTCTTCAGCAGATAGATGGAGCACCGGACCTATTTCCATAGGTTCAGCAACGGCAGCAGCAGGTTCAACAGGTGCAGGAGCGGCATGTTGTGTCCAAGGCCTTAATTGATGAGGCCTTCTATCGCGTTCTCGGTCGCGTTCGAACTTCCTTTCCTGACCTCTGGCTTCTAGACGTAAACACAGGGTGATCAAATTTTCTAGGTCATGAGGTATGTCACGGTAGGTGAGAGCATCTTTAATGGGTCCATTCAAACCCCTGCGAAAGGCTGCTTTCAGCGCACTGACATTCCAGTCTGTCTCGTACGCTAATGTGCGGAATTCAACGGCGTATTGAGCCACAGACCTTCTTCCCTGTTGGACTTCCATCAAATTGGATTCTGCAGCTTCTCCCCTCCCAGGAGCATCAAAGACAGCACGAAAAGATGTAATAAAGACGTCTGCATCTTCCAAAATAGGCGAGTTCTGCTCTAGCAGTGGTGATGCCCACGCCAACGCTTCTCCTTTTAATAAGTTTATAATAAAAGTCACTCGGTTGCAATGGGAGGAGAAGGTTTGAGGATGGGCCCGGAAGTGTAATGCACACTGATTCAGGAAGCCGCGGCACTCTTGAGGATCACCAGAAAACTTGTCCGGTAGTGGCATCTTAGGTGCTTTAGCCGGAGTGCTTTGCCCCGGCACAGGAGGTGAAGAATCCGAGGATGCCCCTTGCTGCATAGTTGGGGACAGATTCGTAGCCATCGATCTTAGCAGGTCTGCCACGTCGTCCAATTTCCGCTCCAAGGATTGGAGTTGGGAAGCGTGAGCAGCAAGAACTTGATCCTGTCTGTCTTGTCTGTTGGACATCCTTGCCAAGTCTGCGGGATCCATGGTAAGGCCTGTGATACTGTCACTCACGGTGGTTCAGGCTGTGGATCCTCGCTGCAGTACAAGGAAAGGCGCCCCAAACGGTGATGGCGAGCAATGCAGGAACAGATGGTATAAGGAGCAGACAATCGGATAGTCGGGGTCACGAGCAGAGATCAGGACTGGCAGCAAACACGGATAGTCGGGGTCACGGGCAGAGGTCAGGGCAGGCAGCAATCAACGGATAGTCAGGTACAAACTGGGTTCAGGTAGAGGCAGGCGGCAAACAACGGGTGGTCAGGTTCAGGCAGAGTTCAGGCAACAAAAAGGCAAATAGATACAGGAACGCTAGTGTAGGCAATAAAGGCTCTATCACAGGCAAGGTATAGCTCTCAACTGAAGGTTTAAATATCCCTCCATCCCTAGATCCTCCTACCCACTTAATTAAGTGGGAGGAGGAAAAAAGATAAAGGGTCCCTTTAAATCCCCTCATGAATATTCATGAGATAACCGTTCGCGCATGCGCGAACGGCTCTCATGACGTCTCGGCGCGCGTCCCGTCTGGATCACTCGATCCACACGGGGGCGCGCGTCCCGCAGCCGGACAGACCTCGCCGCGTTTCCCGCGAGCGGGACGAGCCGGGAGCTGCCTGCGCGAGCTGCGTCTCGGCTCCCCCGCACGAGGACACCGCGGATCCGCTGGCGAGGTAACAGTATTTCTAAACAAAACTCAAGACAAACAGTATAATCTATTTAGCAGGTTTTTTTCATTATTTTTAGCAAAAGTGAGCAAAAGTCATATTTTAGCTGTGGTGACTCTCGTGAGAGTAGTCACCACAGCTAAGAGTAGGCCATTTTTAATCTTTTTCAATTTTATATGATTAAAAACGTGTTACACTATATCGTATTTCCTTTGTGCTTTCTACGGTATGAACCAGCGCCATCTACTATATGTTGGAGGTTGGGATCTGAAAAAAGAAAAGAAAAAAAGACAAGCCGATATACTGAGCAGTATTTTAATCTGTGAGTGGAACTACAGAGGGGGAGATTGTGTATTTAAAATCGTATCACACAGTGTGTACGATGTTTGTTTTTTTCTATTTTATAATACCCTGATATTTGAGGAAAAAGAAGAGGAAGATAAATTGTATTCTCAAATGAAGCTCTTCAGGACCATCTAACAGTTTACTTAAGTATCATGTTTTACTTTTGTGATAATACTATTTTGTTATATTCTGTTACAATTGTATCATAGCGCTCCACCTGTAGAAATGTTGCAGGAACAGTGTGCAATCTGACCTTCAATAGACTGCATTGTGTCAAGCGATTATGCTCAGGAAGGGACACCAACAAGGAGCAAACTAAAGGAATGGGATGCTCTATAACTCTTGAAAAAAAGCAAAACAACTCCTTTCTGACCTTTAGGGTCCACCCTCCACTGAATGCTGTTTAGTACACTTCATAAAGTTATTCCATGGGGTTTACTAAAAAGAAACATATATGCATGGAAAGACATCTCCAAACCACCAAGCATATCTGTTTAGCTCTCCCTTCCCACATTTTACTTGGTCTCCTCTCACATCTCCAACACCAGGGGGCCTCAAATTAAAAGTAAAAAG